>NC_061116.1:189416090-189471398 GCF_002878395.1 Capsicum annuum | reverse complement strand
TATATTTTATTTTTCATATTTAGGGTAAAGATTATGCAAGATCTGCCTAATTTTCCTGCAAATATCGACAATGTTGATCAGCCAAATTATCGATTAACCTCATAGAGTGATAGTGATTATTTACCTAGCATTGATGAATCTGATGATGAACTTACATTTGTAGCATCATCGGGTGATGATGAATTTATGACTCTTGATTGATCAGCAAGACTAATGTCCATGATCCCTATTCACGTTGAAGAATCTTTGCCACCACAAAATCTGCATTTAGTAGTCAGGTCACCATCAGTGCATATCCCTGAATTTTATCACCGTGAAATTCCTTAGCTTGACCACCCTTTAGATGGTCCAGATATATTTATGGATACCCACAGTAATAAATGTACATCACAAGGTACGTGGCGTGAACCACAAGATTTTATGAATAGTAATTTTTATGTTGAAGAAGGCATGTTGTTCAAGTCAAAGAAGGAGGTACAAAGAGCGTTTAATATTTTACATTACAAGTGGGCGAGAGAGTACTATGTCGGTAAGTCGACCAAAACGTCATGGCAAATTTGTTATAGACGTGCAGATCAAGGGTGTGAATTTCCACTACGTATAAGTCCAAAGAGATTAACATGTGGACAATCAGGACGTACCATGATGAACACACATGTAATATGGGTTCTTGTCGTGAAGGTCACTTTAACCTAAATGTCAAGATGATTTCTTCCGTTCTTCTCACCGATGTAAAAAAGACGCCAAGGTATTATTTTATGGCTGAGTTGTTTTTTACTTCAATAAAGAAATACATATTTGTGTTTGAAAATTATTATGATTTCAAAATGTCAGGTTTCCTACCAAAGACTATCATACAACGGTTCTTAAACCATACGGTAAAATGGTAAGTAGAAAAAAGGCCTATCTCGGATGCAAGCTTGCTTTTGAAAAAATCTATGGTACATGAGAAGGCTCTTTCAATCAGTTGCCGAGGTACATGAACGCGTTGCAATGCTACAATCCAGGCACTATTGTGGAATAGAAATTAGAGGGGCATGATGATGTCAATGAATCGGTATTCAACTATGTGTTCTAGACTTTCAAGACATGTGTTGGTGGATTTTTTTTACTGTCGTCCCATGATATCAATTGATGAAACACATGGATACGGTAAATATGACATCAAAATATTGATTGCAGTTGGAACAGACAGTAATAACTTAATTTTTCCCTTGTCCTTTGCTATAGCTGCGAATGAGAGCAAAGAGACATGCACTTTATTTTGGGATCATTTGCATCAGCATGTTTTCAAGAATCGTAGAGGCATAACATTAATATCGAATAGGCATCAGGGAATATTGTCAACTCTATATAGCTCACCTAATTGGCAGGCCCCATTTGCTTACTATCAATATAGTTTAAGGCATTTCAAGGCTAATTTTCAAAGGCAATTTAATACTACTTTAAACCTTCTTCTGTGGGTAGCTGCAACACATCATCAGGAGAAATTTTTTTTGGAAAAATTGCAGGAGATTAAAGAGATTATCATGGAAGCCTATGCATGGTTAATAAGATTTGATCTTTACAAATAAACGGTGCACAAAGACAATGGTAGAAGATGGGGCATGATGACAACAAATAGCTTTAAGTCCTTCAATGGAATCCAAAAGTTCGCAAGGGGACTACCAGTTACCGAGATGGTAAGACTTACTTATAAACAGGTTGTGGGTCGATTTTTTACAAGATCAGCTTATGCTATGTGGTTAATATCAAAAAGTCAGAAATGGATACCAAATCCACTCAAATGTTTTGAGGATAATCGTATAAAATTAGAGCGCCACACACTCATGAACTATCACCAACAAAGAGATAATATATTTGAGGTGCTGACACGTACGTATCGTGGCCATAGTGGTAATAAGAACATCGTCAATGCATTGCAAGGAATATGTCAATGTGTTAAATGGAAATCATATCACCTTCCATGTTCTCATGCCATTAAAGGCTTTGACCAAACTAGGTACCAAGCATGGGATTATAGTTCATAGGAATATAGTATGCGCAACTATCAGAAAGCCTACTCCGGATAATTTAATCCACTCGGCAATGAGCGTATTGGCCTCCAAGTCCTTTTACTATGATAGCAAATAAAAGATTTCTACAAAAATTAAACTCCAAAATAGCTTGCATACATAATGAAATAGACGTTCCATCAAGTACGCTCTCGAAAGTGTTCATTGTGAAAACATACTGGTCATGATAAGTGCAATTGTCCTAGCTCATCTCGAGTTAGAAATACCTCATGTGGTGGTAGTTGATTTTTGTGTACAAATTTTCATTATTTGTTGAGCGCATTGTTCGTACTAATATATGAACATTTTTTCTCATGCTAAAATAGTGACAATTAGAATAATCATTTTATTAGCTGCTTAAAAAGGGTGGAAATTATGGTAATAAAATATGAAGAATACATTTTTTTATGGGAAGTTGGATCGAGATATTTTTATGGAGCAGTCATATGGATTCATTTTTAAGGAGTTTTCAGATTATGTGTGCCGACTCAAGAAGGCTTCGTATGGCTTTGGAACAAATCCATGTGCAATTCTTGTTTAAAGTTGATATCTTCTCCTGCATTGCTTTTTCTCATTCAGAAATGCCTTTAGCTTCATTGTAAGACTGAGATTCATTTTCAGATGAATCTCCCATAAAAAAAAGGACACAACAGAGTAATGATTTAACTGAACTTTATAATCAATTAAATAATTAGGTTGCTTTCTTTTTCTAGAAGACGTCTGAGTAACAGTCCTTATAATCTTCTTTTGCTGAATATTTTCTCCAAAAGGAGCAGTAATGCTTCCTATTTCATTAGATGCGTCATCACCGAAGAAGGGTGAAAGCTCAGTGTGCTACTATTCATATTTACATGAATCTCGTGAGATAAAACTTCATCAAACACCACATCACGAGAAGTAACAACTTTACTTATTTCTGGATCTATGTATATCTATCCTTTCCCGTGAGTATCATAACCAACAAAAATACAACACCTTGCTTTTGGGTCAAGTTTAGTTTGATTAGTTTTTGAGACATGAACATAACAAACTGAGCCAAAGACTCAAAAATAACTCACATTGGGTTTTTGGTGGTATAGTGCTTCAAAAGGAGATGATTTTGTCCTTGGCCATGGAGGTAGACAATTTATGACATGACAAACTAATTGAATAGCTGCTGCCCATAGCTCTCTCAGAAGCTTCTTTTCATGCAACCATGACAAGGAAGTGGAAGTAAGATGTGCCAACTTGCACTCAACAACTCCATTTTATTGTAGAGTTTCTGGATAAGTCATTTGGCGCCGAATTTCATATTCTCTACAGTAATTTTGGAATTGATAAAACATGTATTCTCCTCTATTGTCAGTTCATAGACACTTTATTGGTAGCTCAAATTCTTTCTCTACCTGCTTCTTGAATTAAATAAATTTGGAGAGAGTCTCACCTTTTTGTTCTAAGAAAAACATCCAAGTGTACTGAGAGAATCATCTAGAAGAATCATTACATAATGAAAACCATTGAAATAGGGGTTCTTGCTGGCCCCATTAGATCTGAATGCATCAGCTGCAGCGCAACAATAGCTGTATTATTCAAATTTGGAAAATAAGGACGATGTGATTTTTCATATTGGCAACCAGGACAAACCACATCTTGATGAATTTATTTAAATAAAGGAAATCCATGAAGGAGTTTCTTTATAGAGATTTCCTACAATAATTGATATCCAATGTGGCCTAACCGAGCATGCCAAAGTGTCACACTTGCATTCTGACCTATCTTTTCAACATATCCATCACTTATAGATAATACATAAAGTGAGTCTTTTCTTTTTCCAATAGTCAAAACATCATCTTTAAGTTGTTTTATATTGGAAACAATTTTTACATATTTTGGACCAAAAAGAACATACCTCTCAGAATCAGCTATCTGGGAAACTAAAGCAAGATTCTTCTTTAAGCCTGGAACATGATAAACATCTTTGAGAGAAATGCTTTCAGCATTTGAAATATCTTCATTGATGTTGAAATTTCCTTCTTTTACTATTGGATGTAATGAATTATCATCTGTAACAATGGCTCTGTTTCCACTATGTGGATGAACATCAGAGAGCAAAGAGATATTTTCAATTACATGATGAGAGCACCAAAAATCAACAATCCAATCCTTGCTATAATCTATGGAGGCATTAGCATATGCTTTCACATTGATTTGTTGCTCAGTAAGATTCACAGTAACAGGTACATCAACAACTTCAATGGATAAGCATTGCTCCCACCCGAGTTGGTCAAACTCATTTGTTTCATATGCAACATTTTCTCCAGTAAGATTTACCCAAAAATTTTGTTTAATATGACCTAATTTTTTGCACCGATTACATAACAGCTTGACACGATAATCCCGTTTTAAGTGTCCTGTCTTTCCACACTTATAACAGCTTTTTGAATTGCCTCTGGACCATCCTTCAGTTCTGGATTGCTTGCTACCACCTGAGGAATGTTTTTTAAAAAAGAATTATTTTTCGCTTTTGCTTTTATATAAAGAGCATCCTCTATTGGAGTAGGAGGTTGCTTGTTGTTGCGGGTCATTTGTTTCATCAATGCTTCTTGATTTGTAAACAGATTCTCCAACTCAATAATAGAAGGTTGATTTGCCTATCCTTGTATCGAAGAGATAAATGGCATAAACTCTTTCCGAAGTACACAAATAAGATAACGACGCAAACAAGCGTCACTCATAGGCTCCTCCATATCCAATTCTGAAATTTCAGAGCACGAGATTTTAATTTTCAAAAAATATTTTGAAATTGAAATATTACCTTGAGTCATCCCTGTAAGTTTATTCTCCAAAAATCCAGCCTCATCGTGTTGTTTTGAGTGAACAACCTTTCAAGTGTATCCCACACTTGCTTTAGTGACTTTACGTCATGAACTTTCTCGATATACTCCCAACTAATCGATGTTCTCAAAGAAAAGAAAGCTTTGCCATACTTAATTTTCCACTTTCTCCTTAGTTCTGTATTCTGTGGTATATCTTCTAGAATTACAACATTATCACCAGAGATAAGATCCCACAAATCCTACCCTTCCAGATAAGTTTTCATGTAAAGCCTCCAGTAACTATAATTGCTACCAACTAGCTTGTCTATGGAGACACTACTTCTACCATTCATCTTTTTTTGGGAAATAAAACACTTGATAGGCAACTGTGATACCCCGTACTTTTTCTATCTAAGTTTAGCTCCTAGTATGTCAGGAGACAACTTTAAAAGTGTATAACTCTTGATACGAATAGAATTTTCTAGCTCTAGACCTACCAAACTGTAGATAATTGAATTAGCTTTCCAATAATACCAATTTCGACTTAATCCAATACTCGATTGAGAAGTTATGGCAATTTTAGTGAAAAGTAGTAGAGCACTGCGATAGCACCGGGACACGGTGAGTTACAGAATCATAATTGTCCAATTTTCAGTGAGGCATTGCAATTAGCCCGCATCGTGGTGAAGTCCAAATTCTTATTTATCCCTTTTTCCAGTAGCTCACTGCAATTTTCCTATATCGCGTCAAAATTCATAAAACAACAGACATCACATCGCGATGGAGTGCAAAATGGCACTCGTCCTTTTCTAATGACGCAACGCGATTACGCTGCATCGCTTCGGAGGTCAAAATGGCAATTGGCCTTTTTCCAGCAAGCCACCGCGATTGTGGCGCGTCGTGCTGAGGCCCAAAATCAGGATTTCTAGTTCTGAACTATTTTACAAAGGGCCACCTAGTCATTTTACAAGCCCCCAAGTCGTGTAAAACACAAGATTTAACCTATTCTAAGCATTATATGCTCACTTTTCATCAAATTACTCTCCAAGAAACCCTAGAACCTCAAAACTTAAATCCCAAGAAATCCAAATTCCACCATTCTTTTTCCAAGATAACCCAAAATTCAAGAACGTCAAAACTTAAACCCCAAGAAATCCAAATTCCACCATTCTTTTTCCAAGATAACCCAAAATTGAAGATTCTCAATTTAAGATCTGCATGAATCAATCCTCAAGAGCACAAATAGGAACTCAAAGTTCAAGTTTCTTCATCTTTTATCTATTAAGGTGTGTGGGGTTTTTCAACAAGGATAATTCTTTCATCCTTGTGCCCAAAATTAGTTTTAAAGTTAAATTTTCTATGAAATTATATGGATTTCAGCCTAGGGTTTATACCCACTCTTTATTATTTGAAGATTATGAGATTACAATTGAATTAGACGTTGAATTGCATGTCTACTTTTGTATTTTTATACGTATTGCCGAAATTTCTAGATTTTGAATTGAATTATCAATATTTTCATTGTCAAGCATGAACATTATGATGATTTGATATAGACTTGATGCCTGGGCTGTTAAGCCCTAGTTGAACATTGATATTTTAAGAATGACAATGCTTTAGTCATCCTATAATTAGTTATCTTCAGATTTTTATAAAGATTTGACCTTTGATCCTCAGTTAAGATATGAAATCCACTTTACAATTTACAAAAAATAGATTTAGCTTTGTTTACAGTTTGAAATAGATAGATGCATAATTGGTTTTCATTATAAACCCTTATGTTAGTTTTAAAAGTAGATTTCCAACAGAATAAGCAAACAGATAAAAGGGAGTAGTATTTAGCATTGAGTTGGGTATGTTCTCATGCCCCAGAACTATGAGCCAATGTAGGTTCAGATTATTAGATTATTCCCATTTCTATATGGATGACAGTTACAGATGTAATCTCTTAGATTAGGTTATACTCCATGGCAAGAGTATGATACCTCTCCTCAACGTAAGGTTTTCCCATAAGGGAACTAGATGTTGGACTCTATGTTAGCTCACATAGTTTATGTCGGTTAGAAGAACCTCCCTACAGCCTAAAGAAAAGAGTAAAGAATAACAGAAAAGCTTTTAGAAACTAAGTGTAAAGGCTCACAGCTTTATTCAGACATTGTTTTACATAAGACATTAGCTACTTTCAGTTTATAGATATAAAAGTGAGTCCTTTCTACACTTAGACCGCATGATTTAGAATACTAACACAGCTTTCAGAACTAAGTCATAAATATATTTTATCACTCATGATTCATGATTTCTTTGGCTTTCAGTTATTCCAGCCAATGCAAGTCATTTATACTTAGCATGCATTACTTTACAAGTTTATACGAACATTGAGATATTGTTTTTCTTATGCATTCCCCCCATATACTAAGTACATTCCAGAAGTATTGATCCATATATACGTCTATGTGTTACATTGTCTCACAATGTAGGTTCAGGTTCTCAGTTTCAGTAGTGTGAGTGATTTCGAGCATCTCCGTCTACATCCCGACGGTTGGTGAGTCCTCATAGTTCAGAAACCCGGTCATTTAGATTTTCTAGTTTATTACAGTAGTTGATTCAGTATTTTCAGCCAGTTTGAGTCAGCTGGGGACTATAGTTCTAATTTTCAGTATTTCTTTACTAAACTTTGAGTCTAATATTTTCAGATATTATGTTCAGATGATTTTAGCTTAGATCAGACAAACTTCCACACTGATATTATGTTTATATTTCTCTAATTATGAGTATCCAAATTTAGTACAAGGCTTACAGGGTTCGCTTGAGGTTACTCGTAGTCTTGAGCACCGTGTGACATCTCAGTACCCGTTTTTAGGGCATTACAAACTTGGTATTAGAGCCTAAGGTTATTAGAGTCATAGGGAATCAGAAAATCCGCGTTATTTAGAGTCTTGATCATGGGTATGAAGCGCGCCACATTTATGACCAAGAGGCTATGGAACATTTTTAGAAAATCATCATTTTCTTTCATTATCTATTATGCTTATAGTGTCTCTATTTGCTTTTAACTCGATCTACTATCCTCGCCGAGCTAATGCACGCAAAAATGATAACCAGCTACCCCAGACTGCTTACCCTTTGAATGAGAATATATCCCATGTTGAATTTCGAGTTGCCTTTCAGGCATTAGCCCAACTGTGACTGCTAATGTTTAGGGCAACCATCAGGTAATAATCCCACTTCAGCAGAATGGGGATTTAGCAACAGCCAGAATTTGTGACTTCATGAAAATAAATTTGCCTGAATTCTTTGGATCAAAAGTAGGTCAGGACCCACATCTTACTTAGATGAGATAAGAAATATCACCCAAATTATGCATGTTACTGAGGAAGAGAGTGTGGAGTTGGCATCCTATAGGTTGAAGGATGTGGCTATGGTTGGGTGGCTATGTGGAAGAATGGTAGAGGTAAGAATGCATCTCCTATGAGTTGGCAGGTATTTCAGGATATGTATCTAGACAGGTTCTTTCTGTGTGAAATAAGAGAAGCTAAGGTAGAGAAGTTTGAGAACCTAAGGCAGGGCTCGATGACAGTGAAAGAGTACTGCCTTAAATTGAACTATTTGTCTAAGTGTGCCCTTGATACGATGGCTGACCCTAGGGCGAGTATGAATAAGTTTGTTACTGGAGTATCTGGTTTGGTAGTCAAGGAGTGTAAGACTTCTATGCTTATTGGAGACATGGATCTTACTAGGTTGATGATTCATGCCCAGCAAATTGAGGCAAAAATGTTGAAGGAAAGAGAGGGAAGAAATAAGAAGGCTAGAACCGGGCAATTTGAGTATGGCCAGACAAAGTTTAGAGGGGAAACCGTTCGCAGTTTCAGAATCATTCATCTATGTCAGCACCATCTTGACATTGTATTTTGGGGGACAATTATAATGTATTGTGTTTCCATCATAGATAATGTCACCATCCCAAAAGAAAGAAACTCTAACTTTTGGTTCGAAGACATTCTTCGTGATTAAAACTAAGAAAGATAAAGGGATGATGAAAATGTTAGAGAATGGCGAACCAATATTTTGAAGTCATTCTTATATAGTGTTTGCAGGGGCTTAGGAGCCAAAAATAAAATGATACAAAAATATAATGTATCACTTAATTATTTACTCCTTTTTGTGACACTACACATAAAAAATTATATATTCAGAACTGACAAATTTAGAAAAAATATAAAAGAATTTTTAACTATGCAATTTTAATTATTTAGTTCATTAGTATGATATTCCACATCAATAATTATACATTCACCTGACAAAATTATAAAAGAATGTAATTTTTCTACTACGTTTTACTAAAATGTAACTTTTTAATACTATGAAATAGGAAGTCAAAAAATATAATCTATGATACTTCAATTAACAAAACAAAGTAATAATTTTTTTAAAAAAAATTACTACATTTTACATATTTTTAATGGGACAATACACATTTTTTTTTGTGTAAAATGTAATAATTTTTTATGTTTTACTAAATTTTTTATAAAAATGTAATAATTTATTATACTTTTCAAAATTTCAATTAGAGTAAAACATGAAAAAAAAATTATCTCTTCTTAATTAATAAAAAAAGACAAGTAAAATGACAAATCAAATTAGAAAATTTGGGACGGGGGGAGTATCTCTCTTCCTATTTATTATCCCTCTTCCTCCACTACTTGCACTCTAAATCCAAATTTCATTCTATTGTCTTTTCCTTTATCTACTTATTTCTAACTCCATGAATTATAACAGGAGACTTGTTTGTGCATATGGGTCTCCTCCAATTCTAAGAATTTTATGGTCGGATGACAATCCTGGACGTAGATTTCTCGATTGTATGCATTATGGTGTATATAATTTTTATATTCTCTCATCTTTTTTTTTTATGTTCAGTAGCAACTAAATTTTATCACTTTCTTTTTTATGAATTGTAGTCTCTATTTCGAAGTAGTTGCAAATTTTTTAATTGGTGTGATTCAGAATTTCTACGTCAAACCAATATTGTGATCTTGGGTTTGTTGAAGAAGACTAACAAACAACAAAAAGAGTTGAAAGGCAAAAGACTATTGAAACTAATTTTATGCATTGGTTTCATGTGTAATGTGATGTTGTTGATTTACGCTTTGTGTCGTTAAATTGAAAATTGATGTTGGCGTATGTAATGGTGCATTAGTTTGATAAGATATATATATATATATATATAGGGTGTAACATAATTATTTAGTATAATCTTATTGGTTTACCAATAAAAAAAATCAAAATTGAACAAATAACACAATATTTTTTTTAATAAAATCATTAAAAGATAACGATAAATCAATAACATTTTTATCGGTACAATTTTTATACACTTCTAAATTAAATTATGATTTTTACTCCATTAATTATAATAAAAAATACATTTGTACATGTGAGTCTCCTCAATATTCTAACCGAAACACTAATCGTAAACTACAATAAAACACTAATTGAAAAAATTAATTTCATATTTTTAATACAACAAAAAAATATAATTCTTGTAGAGATCACCTTTTAAAGTGGCGGTGGGGACCTCATAATAAAGTTGATGAGAAATAAGTGCAAATAGTGGGGATGGAGGACCACTGCTACAAAAAAGTGAAGACGTAAGTATTTATTAAGTTAAAGGACATTTTTTCTGAAAAGTGATTTTTAATTGATTTGACAACTCACTGCATTTATTTTCCTCGACCATCATGTAAAACATAAGAAATTCTTACGTTTTATGTGTTTTCTAACACAACGTAAGAATTTCGTGCCTTTTACAAATAAATGTGTAAAACGTAAGAAATTCTTACATTTCTATAAAAGTCAACTTCATTGGTTGACCGTTAACAAAAAAGTGGAAAATGTAATAAATTATTACGTTTAGCCTATTTTAGTAACTTTTTAAATAGGTGGCTTATTTTGGTCACTTTTTTAATTCTGTGGCTCATTTTGGTTTTGAGTTCTACGTAGTACGCGCTACTATTAAGACGTTCTTATGCCTACGATGTGGGATAAAAATAACATTACAATTTTGGGGTAACAAATTCTATAATAAATTATTTCATAATTTTATTTCAATCAAATATAGAATAAACTCTTCTTAAAATTAACCTCGAGACTGATTATCCAATATTCCTCATACCAA
This sequence comes from Capsicum annuum, assembly GCF_002878395.1. Lineage (NCBI taxonomy): Eukaryota > Viridiplantae > Streptophyta > Magnoliopsida > Solanales > Solanaceae > Capsicum > Capsicum annuum. The sequence continues at coordinate 189,460,374 of NC_061116.1, read as the reverse complement.
ATGAGCCCAAGGAGTAGTGTTTTAAACTTTAGGAGCGGCATGATTAGGATTTACCATCTAATAAGTGGGAAGAGGCAAGAGAAGCAGGTAGCTCTCCGTCAACATGCATGTTTCTCCTACCTGCTTCATCAGTTGTTTGCTTCGTGATTTTACTATATCATTTCTAATTAATTATTATAAGTCATTTATATATTAAAAAATCTAATACTATTTAATAAAAAAATAGACATTTATGATATGTTGATAACGCTCAAATTACACTCTTGAATGAGCGTAAGCGATCGTTGTCAATACAATAACCCAACTTAGGTTTGGGTCAAACCCACAAGGAGTGAAAGCATGGAATTCAAAACTCAAGAGTGTTGATAGGCTACTAAAAGGTGACCCGTAATGTGAATAAAATAAACATAAATGTAAAATGGGGGAATCAGTTTGAATGTGTTTATAGTGATAATTACTTCAATTTTAGAGTACTATCTTGACGTTGAAAAATGCTAAAAGTGATTTCAATTGATAATAGGTATTGGGGTTATGCAATTCTAGGAGTGGGTTCATGAATGAGTACTTGCCAATTTATCCAACTTTTAGCTAAAAGTCATGGGTAGGCTAGATGTCAATGTATTGATGTCAATCTTCTAATTACAACACTAAATTTCACAAATGGGTTCTTTCAAACACTTTACAAGTGTGACAATTGTCCACATCTATTGCCTCAATTGACATCCTTATATCTAAGAGATGTCATTAAATGAAATGAATCAAGTTATTGGTTGCATTTATTCCTCACCTATGTCCCCTCTTTCGAGAATGATATGGATTCAAGGGTAGTTGGGTTTGCAACCCCTAACTCTTAGTTAAATCATGGAATAAATGCAAAATACATCACAAATAACTAACTAGGAGAATAATTAGCTAACACCCATACACTATTACAACCTAAGCAAGCATAACCCCTAGATTTAGAATTAGCTACTCATAGATAAAAGGGGTAAAAATATACCAAAGTTATCATTGACTTCATTCATGAGAAGTAGAGAGAAGGTAGTTCCAAACTTGGAATTTCAATAAATCTTCAATGGAAAATCACTAACATATATTTTTCATTCAAGCCTAGTACAAATTCTTCTAAGATGAAAAGATGGGTGCTAAGATGAAAAGAGAGAAGCTAAGATTCTAAGAGAGATGCTATATTGGGAAAATAGAAGCTAGGGCTGAAAAAATGAGCTAAAGCCCTCTTTTTAAACTTCAACTCTACATTTGATGAAAATTACAAAACTGTCACCTTGCTCTTGATCTGATTGAGCGGTTCCAAAGTGGATGGAGAGCAGATAGAGAGCAAATGAAAAGCAGATGCAAAGCCAATGCGAAGCGGATGACTCTTTCCTTTACATTTGTCCTCTTGTTGACTTGAATGGCTTGCCCATCTTCTCTTTTTACTTTTACCTACATAAATGAGCATTAAGTAAGAGATTACCATCAAATCAATAAAAAATAATGACAATTTAGGCTTAAAATATGCTAGCAAGTCATCAAATTGACAACTTATCAACCCCCAAACTTTGTTTATCCTCAAGCAACCAAGAATAATTCAATGAGATATGGTATTTAACTCAAATCCACCCAAACCGATAGTAAAACTTCACCCTCTACCCAAAAGCTCCACACACCAAAGACATTTCACTTCATAAAGGAGCTCAAATAAAGAAAGAATTTACACTCAATCTCACAAAAAAAATTCAAGTACATAGAATAGAATCATAGGCTTGCCCTTTGTGTTTTTTGCCACTAATGTAGACTGACTTATTCTGGAATCACCAAGGTCGTGTGGGTTAATATGTAGGTTTACAGTTCGGGAAGAAATATCTATGAATCAAGTGACTAAAAGATCTCCTTTAATGCAATCGATCAATCCTTTCTACCCCCAAAATTTTCAAACTACCTACCTTATTCTTCTTCAAATCATTTTCCATATTTCCCTAACTTTTTGTTTAACATTTACCAAACAATTCAGAGCCACCATTTTCTTTCTTCACTTCTTTAACTTTTTCAAGAGATTTTCTACCTAGAAGCTCTTCTTAGCCCCTCACTTATCTAATTATTTTTTTCAAGTTCTATGGGCTATGGTATTCAACTTTAATATCAAGCACATTTCTTTTCTTTTAAGCACATGTATTGACAACTTTACATACACCTTTCTTGTCTTTTCTTTGATCATCTTCTCCCAAATACACACCCCCTCCCAAACTTAGGCTTTCGCCTATAATCTATTATTTAGAATCATGCAATGCATCAAAGGAGGATAAGTTCCAAAAGAAAGATTTTCAAAAGGGTTTAGGTGTTTTAGCATGATTATCATTACAATAAGAAAGAAAGATGGGCAAAAAAGCTCAAATGGGTTAACTAGGGAACAATGTTAAGGTGGAAATTTAGCTATGCGATAGGTCAAAAAGGGCCTCGGGTCATCCTCCAAACCAAGTTTTCCTAGAATTTTTCTTTGAATACACTCGGGGCAAGTTCTAGACTACACATATGTACACGAATTATTCAAATATCTCACCACTCATGGCATCGTACTCATAGAGCAAAAAGTTAGTCTCCTAACCAATTTGACAAATTTGAGCTTTATAAGTTACTCTGAGTCAACGACTCATCCTTGTAAAGAGAGAGCCAAAAATTGAGTTTAATGCTCTCACCCAAAAGAAAACTCAAAAAATCCTTGATCTTACAACTATATTTTTGGGTTTTCTCAAAAATATTTCATTCCTTGCCAATGACATTTTGGAAGTATTTTCAAATTTTTGCTTCTTCCTAGTTAACCAAAATGACTTGATACTTCACCTAAGGATGTCGTTTCCTCATCTCTCATGGGTGAATTATCACTCCATTCGACAAAGAAAAAAAACTAAAATAAAAATAAAAATAAAAGATCAAAAAAAAAGAGAAAATAAAATTTTACTCCTTAGGAAAGAACCGAGTTTCGAAGAAAACCTTTGGAGTTTATTTGACACGTATATACAAAAGTCAACAAGAACAATGGGCATAATCGGATATCACATTTATATTAAGCGCATGACATAAATTCAACAATAAAAAGACAATATTTGACATCATTATCAAAATGCCCCACAAGAGCTCATCCAAAGCAATGTCAATAATAATTAAAAAAAAGCAAAAACAAAACAAGCCCCACAAGGGCTAAAGTAAATAAACATAAAGTAATAACATACAAAATATAGCGTGTACATACAAGCATCAAAGTAATAACATAGAGTATGTCTATACAATCTGTCCAAACAAATTCCATAAAGTGAAACATCAGGTACCAATCATCAAACGAATTATAAAAATGCCCTACCCCTACTAAATACATTGCATTGTCCCCAATGCGAAAGTAAAAGAGAGTAGAGGAGGGTAGAGACTACCTGTGGTACACTAAGCACTCGAATCCCTATCGGTGACTGATCGCACTATCTCAATAGGAACCTTGTTAGATTGGGCTCTTCTCAACGAGTCTGCTATGAAGGGTGACTCATCATCATGTCTAGTTCTAGAACTAACCCAAACCATCTATGCATGCTCTTCATCCCTGGATAATTGCAAGGCGATCTCAACCTGTCAAGCTTCGGATATCCCCTCTATAAGATAAACCTCGGCCTCATCATCAATGTTCTCATGGCCCTCTCAGAACAAATCATCAAATGGAAGCACTGGGACAGAAGTCTCTGACGGAAAAGCAATCTCCGGCTCATCAAGATCGAAAGAGGGATATCCGGAATGAAACTCTACCTGTAAACTATCAAGGTCTGCCCGCACAAATGCCGCCCCCTCACAATCTTCCTTCGCCTCAAGTGTGGACACTCTCTGCTTTGACTTTGCTATGCGGGAACGTAGAGGTGCTATAGCATCCTGAATAAACTAAGTAATATCCACCACTAATCGGGTAAGAGTCGCATTGTTTGCCAAAGTCATGGAAGCAACCTTGGCAAACGTCACTGTAGAAAGTTGTGCTGATTGTGTGGGCCGAGGTGGTGGTGCATTGCTTGATAATGGAGGAGTATCGGTGGAATCATGATGAGTCTCAACATCAAGTGTAGAATCCATAGGGATCTCCATTCCCTCTGAGCTCGGCAACTCTTCCACACCCGACTCTACCAAAACCAAAGCTTTCCTCTTTATGGCCGTAGGGTTATCCTCATCCTTGCAATGAGTGATGTCAATGGCCCTGGTGCATACAACCTGTCTATCAATCTTAGAGAGTATTGGGACTTTAAACTTAAGTCAAATCATATATGTAAGTGTCGTAAAGGGCAGCAAAGTGCCTGATTGCTTTGACCTTAACTTTATCATCTCCACTACCAACTCTCTCGGATTGATAGAAATTTTATCCATGATGCATCCGATAGTGATAGCTCTATCAATAATGACATCTTAGTTATTTGTTTAGGGGAGTAGACCATTACCCATAAAACCAAGCCAATGTTTGGATTGAAGTGAAAGATCTCTCCTCTTGATTTGACCTACACCATTAGCCCATGGAGGAAGCCCCTTAGAAATTACTCTAGCAAGCCATGGAAAACTTTGACGTCCGCCAAATATTATCTATTTGCACTTCACCGCAGAATCTAAGTCACAAGAAAAATAGAGCACATTGATCTCTGAGGCCGTGCAAGGGATTTCCACTCCTCAATTCAATACACTCTCAAGACACGGTTATTCAGCAATTGGCATTTTATATTTTTGTTCATTATTTCTAACAACGTAGGAAGCATAGAATTCCCAAATAATTTTTGGGAAGTATCATAGTAGGCAAGTGAAAGACGTTATATTCGTGAAGAGTTTCCATACCTGTTCTTTAACCTCAACAATATTTCAGGGAAATGGGTGTCAACTCCCTTTATGCTAATGACCTTCTCGGGATCGAAGCCCCGACTAGTTACCCAATTATCATATAAATTCTTCACACCATCCACACTAAATCGAATTTGATCTATTTTTTTCTAATCTCCCGTGTACGATCAATGGTAGCTTGGAAATCCGGGACTTTCAGACTATCTTTGGAGACCGGTTCTTTTCCCCTTGCGAAAGTAGCTTTTGCTTTGCCTTTATCTGAGGTGTTACCCTTTCTAGCTTCTCGTGGCAAGTTCTTTCTTAGAGACATACCTATGAGAAAGAAACAAAACAAAACCAAAATAAAAGAGAAGAGGTAAAACATGTATTTGGAATTTTATATGTTATGAAAGAAAATTATAGATAAGAAAAGTAAATGTTTGTTTGATAGATGCAAGGTAACTTCATCATTAAAGCCCATGGGATTCATTCATTACAACACTTAATCATTTGGGCTCTAAATTATCTCACATTCTTCATATTTCACAAAACTAGTTCATAGGACATCCAAAACCTCCAATGGAAACAAGAATGACCAATACCCTTAAGAACGATGTCATCCAATCTATCATTACCAATACCCTTAAGAATGATGTCATCCAATCTATCATTGGGCAAGGTAAGCATTTATGTCTCCCGGTTAGGCATAGTGACCAACAAGAACCATGGATACCATATTTCTAAACAAACTCCTTCGACCAATGACTACCGAATATTTCATTTTTAGGATCAATGACTCATAATGATGCATAAAAAATGACCACATTATGCCCTAAGGAGAATCACATTGACCATTACAAACATATAAGACATTTCTCTCTTATTGTCATTTCAACAAACACATAGTGGCATGCTAACTAAGAACTTGGTGAAAGAGAATAGAAGCATAAGAGAACAAGCTAATCTCACTAAATCATATCCAAACATATTCAAGATGCTCATATTATCATACTTGAGCCACCCACCACATAAAATAAACAAGAAACGTTTAATTAATATTTTGTCGAACACATGACGCACTAACTTCATTTAAAAAAGTATCAATAATCAAACAAGTGAAATAAGGCACCCATGCCAACATAGTTATTCCAAAAAGTATAAATCATCCCAATAAGCTCACAAAAACCAAATTTAAATGACCAACCATCATGAGGTATGAGGTATTATGTCCATTCTTAAGAGAACTCAAAAATGAAACCAAGAGAGAGAATATCTTTAACTTGCTTTAAGAGAGAAAAATAAACCACAAGTTCAAAAAAATTATCTTAATTCTTGTTAGTTCAATTATTGTTAAAGAAAGTGAGAATATTGATTATGAGAGAAAAGACCTGTTGAAATGGAGTTGCAATGAGAAAATTTTAAGTGTTGACTATTTTTGGCTCTTTTTTATGTGTTTAAAGAGATTTTGGGATGACCGAGTCGGGTCATCCCAACAAGATCTGACCCATTATGAATTTCAACATTTTTTAAACTCACTTGCATCCCATCTGCTTTGTAGCTGCGACTGGACTGCTTAAGCAGTTCCAGCGTAGATCAGGACAGTTTGTAGAGTCCTAACTTACGTCCAACATGCGATGGACCTATGCCTGGACTGCTCAAGTAGTTCCAGAAAATGTCAGGACAGTAAGTACCAGTTTATTGGCTTCAATTTCAGGCCACCTACGTCTAAGATGAGTCTGTCCTATGACTGGAATGCTACAGTAACTCCAGCGCAGGTCTAGGCAGTAAACAACACTAAAGCTACATTCCATTTGCCCCTCACATGCGGCTGACCTGCTCAAGCAAGTGCAGCGCAGGTTGTTTCAACTTGGCACACGATTTTTCTTCACAGAGTTCTTGGTTTGGAGCTTAGTTTCGAGCCTCCGAGCCAACTTTATTGCACTAAAATTTTATGATATTACCCGCATCAATCAAAACTAAGCTAAATTTATCATCAAAAATATTAAAAACATCAAAAATAATTCTTGGGTTGCCTCCCAAGAAGCGTTGTAGTTATAGTCGTGGCTCGACATCACTTGATCATCATTTTGGATCTTTAAAGCGGAGCGACTCAACCTTATCCTCTCCGGGTCCACCCATATAGTAGTGCTTCAATCTTTTCCCATTCACCACAAATTTCTTTTTCTCGTGATCTTTCAACTCAATAGCTCCACTCAGGTAAACATTTGAGATCACGAACTGGCCCGACCACTTCGATCTAAGACTCCCTACGAAGATTTTCAATCTTGAATTGAAGAGGAGGAAATTATGATCCATATAAAACTCTCGCTTTAAGATTTTGGGGCATCATGCCACCTATCCATCTTCTCTTTGTACAACACAGAGTTTTCATATGCCTTGATCTGAAACTCTTCTAACTCATGAAGTTGATTCGCCCTCACTTTTGAAGCATCCTCTCAATCCATATTCAACTTCATCAAAGCCCTTAAAGCCTTATGCTCCAACTCAATGGGCAAGTGACAAGTTTTTTCAAACACCAATTGGTAGGGGGACATTCCAATAGGATTTTTATAGGCCGTTCTATATGCCCAAAGAGCATCATCGAGTTGTCTTGCCAAATTCGTACGGCGAACATTCACAGTTTTCTCAAGGATGGACTTGATTTTACGGTTTGAAACTTCAACTTGGACACTAATTTGAGGATGAAAAGGAGTAGCAAGCTTATGCTTCACCCATACTTATCAAGTAAAGCCTCGAAGACCCGATTACAAAAATGAGAGCCGTCATCACTAATAATTGCCCTTGGAGTCCCGAACCTTGTAAATATGTACTTCTTCAAGAAAAAAATGACACTCTTACCTTTATTATTCGGTAAATCAATGGCCTCCACCCACTTTGAGATATAATCAACGGCTACCAAGATATATTTATTGTCATATGAGCTTACAAAGGGACCCATGAATTCAATCTCCCACACATCAAATAGTTTAACCTCGAGATTAGGCTTAAGAGACATCTCATGCCTCCTCGAAACACCACCTTGCATTTGACATTGAGGGCATGTTTTGACCAATTCATAAGCATCTCTATCAAGGGTAGGCCAGTAGTATCCACTTTGAAGAATCTTAACAGCCGTTTGGATCCTACCATGATGACCACCGAATGGAGAAGAGTGACAATCCTCAAGAATATCTCTCATTTTTGCCTACATAACAGACCGACGGATCACACCATTTGCACACTCCCTAAACAAGAACAGTTCATCCCAAAAATACTTTTTCACATCAAATAGGAATCATTTTTTTTATAATGATTGAGCTTGTCAGGAAGCACACCGCTTACAATATAGTTAGCATAACCTGCATACCATGATGCAACACTTCCCGAAAGTTACATGACTAGCTCATCCGGAAAGGTTCCATCAATATCAATCTCCCCTAACTTTTAATGATTGGATTCAAGGTAGGAAAGGTGGTTGGCTACTTGACTTTCACACTCCTTTCATTCCTTTACTTCAAAATCAAACTCTGGCAAGAGAAATATCCACCTAATCAACCAAGGTTTTTCCTCTTTCTTGGCCGTGAGATATCTAAGAGCAGCATGATCCGTGTGCACAACCACTTTTGTGCCTAACAAATAGTATCAAAACTTTTCAAAAACATACACCACTGCTAACAACTCTTATTCTGTAACCATATAATTATGTTGAGCATCATTCAATACCTTGCTTGCATAGTAAATTGAGTGGAACAACTTCTCTTTTATTTGTCCCAAAACCGCACCTAGAGCAACACCACTTGCATCATACACTAATTCAAAGGGCAATGACCAGTTCGAAGCTACTATGATTGGAGTAGACATAAGGAGTTCCTTGAGACAATTGAAAGTCTTTACACAATCACCATCAAATTCAAATTTTACCTCCTTTTCAAGGAGATTGCATAAAGGATGAGCGATCATCGAGAAATCCTTAATGAAACATCGATAGAACCCAGCATGACCAAGAAAACTTCTAACGCCCTTCACGGAGATCGGTAAGGGTAACTTTGTAATTACCTCAACTTTTGCTTGATCCATATAGATGCCCTTTTCCTAAATTTTGTGGCCTAGAACAATGCCTTACTTGACCATGAAGTGACATTTTTCTCAATTCATAATAAGATTAGTCTCCACACATCATTCAAGGACTTAACTTAAGTGAGCAAGGCAAGAATCAAATGAATCACCAATCATGGAGAAGTCATTCATGAAAACCTCCATTGTATCCTCTATCATATAAGCAAAAATAGATAAGAAGCATCATTGGAATGTAGCCGGTGCATTGCATAACCCAAAGGGCATGCGTTTAAAAGCAAATATGCTATATAGACAAGTGAAAGTGGTTTTTTCTTGGTCTTTAGGGGCAATACAAATTTGATTGTACCCCAAGTAGCCATCAAGGAAGAAATACCAACCTAGACCGGCTAGTCTATCCAATATTTCATCCATAAAGGGCATGGGAAAATGGTCTTTCTCGGTTCATGAGTTCAATTTGAGATAATCCATACACACTCTCCAACCCATGACCAGGCGAGGTATAAGATTATTATTCTCATTTGGGACCATCGTCATGCCGCCCTTCTTGGGAACACATTGGACTGGACTCACCCATGGGCTATTTGAATTTGGGTAGACAACTCCCGCATCAAGGCACTTAATGATTTCCTTCTTGACCACCTCTTGCATCAATTAATTTAGTTTTCTTTGGTGTTCCACACTAGGAACATGATCAACACTTAACTTGATTTAATGAGAGCAAATTCCAGGAGCAATGCCTATAATGCCCGCTATAGTACACCTGAGATACAGGGCTGAAAGTCTCCTCATAATCCAAACCATATTGCTGACAGAATATGCAATTCTTATTTAAAGTTGATATCTCCTCCTGCATTGCTTTTTCCCATTCAGAAATGCCTTTAGCTTCATTGTAAGACTAAGGTTTATTTTTACCAGAATCTCCCGTCAAAAAGCAGGACACAACAGAGCAATGATTTAACTGAACTTCATAATCAGTTAAATAATCAGGCTCATTTCTTTGTCTAGAAGACGTCCGAGTAGCATTCCCAAATCCCAATAATCTCCTTTCGCTGAATATTTTCTCCAGAAGAATTAGTAATGTTGAGTTACTTGCAAATGGGTTTACAAGTTGAAGAACAAAGATAATGGTACTGTCGACAAGCATAAAACTCGTCTTGTTGCTCGTGGTTTCTGTCAGCAATATGGTATGGATTACGAGGAGACTTTCAGCCTTGTTTCTAAAAATGTGACAATTAGAACAATCATTTTATTAGTTGCTTACAAAGGCTGGAAATTATGGCAATTAGATGTGAATAATGCATTCCTTTATATGAAGTTGGATCGAGATATCTTTATGGAACAGCAACATAGATTCATTTCTAAGGAGTTTCCACATTATGTGTTCCGACTCAAGAAGGCTTTGTATGGCCTCAAGCAAGATCCACATGCATAGTATGGTAAAATCGCTCAATACTTTAGTTTTTGTGGTTTCAAGTCTTTGAATGCAAATTCAAGTTTATTTGTTAAGAAAATAGCTTCAGTATGCACAATACTCATATATTCTCTATGTGGATGACATGATTATTACAGGTAATGACAATGTTGAAATAACTCATCTTCAAAATATTTTGTCACTTCATTTTGAACTGAAGAGTTTGGGAGAAGTGAGTTGTTTTCTTGGTTTAGAGGTTGAAAAGTCGATGAATATATTTTGCCTCTCAAAAACGATACGCAGCAAACTTACTGAATCATTTTCTTATGGGGGAATCAAAAGCAATGACTACTCATATGGAACCTTGCTTGAAGTTAATTAAAGATGGAGAAAAACTGCTAGAAGATGCAACATTATTTCGACAGCTCGTTGGTAGCCTATTCTAAGAACTATCACAAGGCCTGACATTTCATATTTTGTAGGAGTCATCTCTCAATTCATGGGCAAACCATCTGAGAGTCACTTAATTGCTGCAAAAAAGATCCTTCGCTATGTCAAAGGCACTCTAAATTTTGGGTAGCAACATACATCATTTCTTTTGACTAATTTTGTAGATGCAGATTGGGCTGGTGATGTAAATGATAGGCACTCCACAAACAGGGTATTGTTTTAATACAGGTTCGGCAGCTATCTCATGGTGCAGTAAAAAGCAAACTACTGCAAACTACTCTTTCAAGTTGTGAAGCTAATTATATAGCAGCTACTATGGCCCCTCAAGAGTGTATTTGGCTAAAGAGGCTTATTCAAGAAATGTTTTGTGTCTTGGACTATCTAGCCCCCATTCATTGTGACAATGAAAGTGCAATCAAGCTTGCTGGAAATCCAGTCTTTTATGCCCTCACAAAACACATTGAAACACACTATCAGGAAACTGATGTTCTTTTATTTAGGAGTTAGTGCCTTTTATTTAGAAAAATAAACGTTGGTTTAGTTGAGATTTTTTAGGTCCTTTTAGTATTTATAAAGTTGTAAGTGTAATCAGCAAAATTCATTGAGAAATAAAATCATAGTTGCAGTAACATTTCTCTCAGTATCTTTTCTCTTCGGCTATTTTCCTAAGTCTGATATTTTGTTACAGATTGCATACACTTTATCTTCTTCAGACCTCATTTGGTGAGAATATACTGAGTATGTTGTTGTTGTATGCTAAGACCTCACAGGTTGTTGTTTTTTTTTTTGGAAATAGGTCCAAACTTATCCCTTAGCGTCACTAAGTGGTCTAAATTTATGCTCAATAAGTAGTTGCAGATATACATACCTTTTACCGTTAAGTATGCTTAAATTTGTTCTTCAACTATATAAAGTAGTCCAGAATTGTTTTATCATTAGGAAGTCGTTGTGGAGCTCTATATCAATAATTTGTAATTTGAGAAGGATCGATAATAGAGTTGTATCTATGAAGTTTCGAAAAATGGGGGAATGCAACTTGATTGTGCAAATTGATCATTATCTGGCATAATTTGAGGATTGAAGTGGTTGATTTGAACTTGGGAAATCCAGATTTGACAGGTGAACGTTGCATGAGTTGAAAAAGATTATGGTGTTAATACCGATTAAAAAGGCAGTTTAGTACATTAAAGCTTCCACTATGCATAGAATTCAGAGATGAGCCCCACCACAAAGTTGTATTGTACACAACTTTATCTTACATTTCTGTTAGAGGCTATTTCGAAGGCTTGAACCCATAACCTCCTAATCAATGACAACAACTTTACCACAAGGGTGTTGGTACCATTGCAAAATCTAAAATATTTCACATAATTTAAGAGGAAATTAGATCTCTATGCCAATATATTGAAAATTTTAGTTTTAACCATTTAAGACAAATCTAGCCTATTTAGTAAAGACAAGGGTATGTCTAGCCCATAAAACTCTCATTTATTTGACTGAATAATGACACAATGAAGTAACCAAGTTTGATGTAATCATCAAAATGAAATGATCAGAGCAAATGAAGCCTACCACCACTCTTTCACAAATTAAAACCAATGTACGTTCAATATTCATTGTTTGCACAATGCTTAAACCAAAAGAAAAAAAAAAACGCGTTTTTTATTATATTAATAAAGAAAAAAAGTCCTTGGTGCATGTGTATGCACAGGGGGCTTTGCCAATGTTACTCGTCCGTGATTAGCGGCTCATGATTAAAGAATGAGACGTTTCTCCTTGCTTCCTTTTCTTTTGCCTTGTTCATTTTGAATATTTTTGTAGCGGAATGGTACGTTATTCTTAATCAGATGTTTCTAGTTTGAGTTTCGAGTATAACATCATCTTTGGTTGGAAATATTTGACTTTGTAGTGGGACTTTCCGACACGAATCTGAAGTAATCGGACTCCAAATGTGGATACCAAATACCGTGTAGGAAAACAAAAAAAGTTAAACTTTTTCATTTGAAATTACAGAAAAAATGCTATACATCAAGAGATCATTGAACTTTTCAAATAACAATACAGAGAAAGTAGTACTAGGGACTATATGTGATACGACCTCGAAGTAAACCCTGCTTGTGTATAAATTATAATAAATCCGAAAATCGCACAGGAAAGGCAAATCAAACTAGGAAGGTTCTCGCATCGAGCTCAACCGAAAAGCATGCAGGGGTTTCGATTATGAGGGGTTTCGATTATGAGACATCAAATTTGAAAGATTACCTGCTCAATCAACTCAATCACTCCTACGGATATACGTGATACTAATGATATTATAGTGCAGTAATATATAATTTTTTTTATGACATATGTGGCAGTAAATATATAACAGAATGTGTGGGGAAAATATTAAATTACACTGGACTTGCATCATTTTACAACTAATAGAAGGTTCTCTTAAAGTAGATACTCTAGGAACCAAAACAGAAGGGAAAGACTGCCTACCAATGATACATAGACCTTAGATAGAGGGACACTACTAAAAGACTTATACAACAATATTTATGCCTCAATTCCAAACAAGTTGGGATCGGCTATACAAATAAGGTTAAATTAGCAAAATGGGTATAGAATAATGTAGGGCCCGAGGAGAAAATTACTGAGAAAGAACATCAATAAAGAGTTATCGGGTACCTGTACTGACCAAATGTAGCAAGTATAGGTAAAATAGTCGAGAAACGTGCAAGCTCACTCGAAAGGCAGTACTTTAAGAAGAGTTAATGATCAAAAACACACTTAAAGTATATCGGCCTTTTGAGTTTCACATGATCTGAACTATCAGGTGCATGAGTTTCCTATCTGAACAATTTATCAAAACACACTTCAACGATCAATTAAACATTTTTCCTACATGAATGATGGTGACATTTCAGGTAGGAAAAATGAATAATTGATACTTGAGGTGTGTTTCAATAAATAGTTAGTGATAGTTCAGATAGGAAACTCACACCTGATAGTTTTAGACATAAAACTTGAAAAACCGAGACACTTAACATGTCTTTTTTACCCTTCACTCTTAAAAAGAATCTAGTGAGAAGGAACATTAGAGCAAATCTCAATGGACCCATAATCCAACAACTCTTCAATCATTTGTTCAATGTGATCATCTTCAAGTGGCTTGACATATTGTGGTATGCCTTCCAATACATGATCTTCAACTTTCCTAATTACTCCCAAGTTGGCTGGTTTTTCCTCATGATTATGTGTCAATAGTACTGATGGCTTTGGCACCAACATCATTTGTTGCTTCATTTCATAGGCATATACACTTTCTTGAATAGGTGCATTTTTTGCTATTTTTTGTTCTTGTGCTGAAGTTTTGGTCATTTGAAGTGAAGCCATGTAACATTTGTGCAACTTGGCTGTTAATGTAGTTGAGAGAAGCCTAGAGGAAGATGTCTGTGGCATGTTTGGATTGTATGGAAAATTTGTTCTAGCTCTTGGACCACACATTAGCCTTGCTGCTTCATCATAGGCTCTTGCTGCATCTTCTGCTGTCTCAAATGTGCCTAACCAAATTCTTGTCTTCCTGAAAGCCAAACAGAGCCTTTACATGTTAATCTAACTCCAGAAAACTATTAAATCAATGCTATTAAATAAAATTACATATGAGTACCTTTTAAGCAACATGATTGTATAAATATATATTACATCGTCAGTACATATAACTTAAATTCTATTCTAAATGCCGATCGAGTATTACTCTATGCACCGCTAGTCTTAGGATAATTCTTATTTCCAAGATTATAAATTCCACGTTATAAGAAGATTTATTTGTAGATATCCTTGAGCGACTTGATGATGGTATAAAAAAGTTTTACACGTACTAACAACATAAACACCCTTTTTTCATTGGGTCCCTCCAAAATAACTGCAAGTAGCCTACTTTATTCGGGTTCTGGACCGACAATATAAGCAAGCTAACACCGGCAGAGTTACTAACTTGAAATAACAAAATGAAGAATATGACTTACAGTAATGGATGGCGAATTTCAGAGACCCAAGAACCCCAATGTCTTTGTCTAACTCCTCTATATCTTTGTTGTGCTCTAGCCATAATGTTGATAATGTCACAATGTATCTTTTTCTTTTTTGCAAAAAAAGATTTGTTGTAATGTGTGAATGAGATAGAAAAATTGTTTGATGAAGGAGAGAGTGTGATGATATGAGGGGTTTTGATGAAGGAGAGAGTGTGATGATATGAGGGGTTTATGTAGTTGGGATTTATTGGGAAAACATACACAGTTAAATTGCTATTTTTCCCCCTCCAGGCTTTTTTTGTCTGGCAACCAAATTAAGCAAATGGACCCTACAAAGTTTTTTTCTTACATTTGTTTATTTTCATTAGTAGTTACCAGTTGGCTAATTGGAATTGACATGATTGATTAAAAAAGACACTCCGATGTATTAAGCTTTCGATGTGTGGAGGGTTTGAAATGGGGTCGGACTGCAAGGTTCTAATGTATGCAATCTTATTCTTTGTTTCTGTAAGTGACTGATTTCACATCTCGAACATGTGACTTCTAGATCATATGACGTCAACTTTACCAGTTAGGTCGAGGCTCCACCTTCGTTGACATGATTGATTAATGAATTAATATGTGTGTAGCAACAAAACAATTTGGATTTTCAAAAAGTGTGACCAGATTCAGACCCCATGATATAATACTCTTTGTTCCATAAAAATCTCAAATCTTAATTAACCTATCATTGTAAAATAAAATAATTAAAATGTATTAGAGGGAAAATAATTAAGAGACATCATGATCACTTTGCAACTTATGGGACATTATTAGTGAGTCTAAGGTATGGACAAGACACTCAGAATAAAGATCTTAGACCAACATTATTAATTAGACTGAATCATTTAAACCAAATCTTGTATAATATTATGAGGTCAATTATCTATATGGATTATTAATCCTTAAACAGAAGTTTAGTACAAGACCAATATTGTGGGCAAATGATGCATTTATTTTTTTTATGATGGATAAAGTAAGGTAGATTATCATAGACATATAATTATTACAAATGCAATATGGTGGAAGAGATTCCGTTCAGAAAATTAACAAGTGGGGTTAACTATATATTAGACATTCAGTCCAAAATCTTATTTATGATGGCTATCACGCTATATTTTTAATTAGTCATGCAAGTTAGATTTCACTATAATGATTAGTTAAAAGTTTGACTGAAATTAAACTTATTCAATAACATGATCAGTGAAATCATACAATGTGGGAGTCTGGGGAATTAGAATATAGCAGAACTTACCTCTGTGGAGGTTAGAAAGGTTGTTTTCAAAAAACTCTCAAATTAAAGTTATAATAGGATGAGATATTTCAAATTTAGTGTTTAACTCTTCCCATTTACAATCTTGTACAAATTGCTAGTACGATAGTGTTTACTAGTCATAAATATTTGTGAAACTATAAATTATCTGATTATGAATAAACTAAATGTTTGAAGTTAAATTAATTTTGATATACAAGATTTTAAGTTATATACATAATAAATTAAAAAAATTTTTAACATCATCAAGTCATTCAAATAATATCCAACTTTCTAAAACTATAGTACTTAATAATCTTAAAAGTAAGGCATGCATATATCTGACGTTACAGTGAATATAACTTAAAATCAATGGGGACATGGGAGTATATCTAGTTTCCTTGAATGTCTTGTATTCTAGAGCAATTTGCACCCATTGTATAATAGTAATAAGTGGAGTGGTTTGGTGCCCATTGATTTAAATTTTTCTGAATATATCACTGTAAATTGCATAGGTTCAATCTGATTATTTTATGAAAAAGTTTGGTGAATTTGAATGTGGGGGTTACCTCAATGCATGTGGGAAGTATGAGGATTCTTTGTTTGAACTTGTAGACTATTTAAATCCAAAAGCACATTGCTCCCATCATGGGTTCCTAAAAATTGTAAACAAAGTCATATGCAAGGGTGCAAGGAACAAAAAAACAAATAATGTGTAATGCTTCATAGTTTGGAATTCCATGACCTTGTGATTGGGTGCTTGATGACAGATTCACAATTTAAAATTTATGGGTTCAATTATTAAAATTCTTAATATATTGAATTCATTAAATTTTAGATTTATAGATTCATAAATATCTACTATATGTTGTAAATTTCATGAATTTTTACACATAAATTTATTTTCCGTATTAAAAGAATTTGTTAGTACACTACATGTTATGCCCCACTATTTCTAACTAGCCACATACATGTAGGTGTTAGTTTAATGGAGTATTTCTTTTAAATATATGTTTTGGTCCTTGGGACACAACATGCTGTAGTGTTTCTCCCACATGCACTAACTTCCATTTTTATGCTCATTCAAGCCTTGTGACATTAATTTAATTCTTGGATAATTAAACACAAAAGAATTCCACACCAAACATGTAAATGATCCTTTGTGTGATTATGTCCCTAAGATCATTCCTTTGATTAACTCACATCCATTTTCAACTTGAATTTATCCATGACTATATTTATATATGTAGGTCCAAGGAAAAACCTATCCTCTTCACACCCCACTTGTGGGATAAAACTGGACTTGTTATTGTTGTTTGCAATACTGACTTTTCTGAAAACTCCTGAAATATATATTAATGATTAAGTTTTGAACATACAACTTCAAAAAATTTCAAAACTTTGAAACTTCAAAATTTGTATCAGCCTCCATAAAATGATCGACATGTTGCTTCACTCGCGTATCAATGTAAACTTGAATTTGAGGTTAGTTTCTTCAATTAAAAAAAAGTGATTTTCTGAAATAATAATTATTAGTTAAATGATAGAAAGCGAATCCAAATGAATCAACACAAAAGGGTATATCTGAAAGTGGATATTAGTAAATTTGGACTTTTGGTTTGCCCCAGTTAATCAACAAATCCATTATGCTGTTTGCCTAAAGTCCAGCAGAATGACCACCAGAGGATGGGTGGATGGGGTGGAGTGGATCAGTGGTAAGTACTCTCTCATTCTTAATCGAAGGTATCATTTGAGTTTTAGATATGGAGTCACTTTTATTTAAGAGCTCTTTACCTCATAATGAGACTTTTCGGTACAAATTCAAATTAATCAAATTTTAATATAAATATCGAACATCTAATGAAAAATAGAAAAAAAGAAAAGTACTGCAGAAGCAAATTGAGTCAAAACAAAGTTAGTGAATTTAGAATTGGGTCCCGCGTTACTCTATATTCCCAAACGCGTGAAAGAAGGACCCACTATGTTGTACACATAACATGGCAAATGAAAAAAATTATAGTGCTACTTGTTTTTAAATCTGATGAATTCTACGTTTTAAAGTAATTAAATTAAATTCATTGTACTAGGTTGATATTCATTAGAAATTTTATAATTTTTCAACTACACATATTTAGAACTAACCCGTAGCGTGCGGGATAAGGAAAAAGTATCCATAATGGTGTAATTATCGAGTGTCGATATCGAAGATCAACCGGTTAGCTTGACCTCAACTCGTCGTCGAAATTGATAGATAGATGTTATCAGGGAAAAGGTGAGAACCCATAGCTTGAAGTCAGTTAAAAGGCTCATGTCCCGAAGATAGAACAAAAGCACAAAAGGATGGATATGTCAGTTGTATACGAGAACCTGAAAGAGGAATATTAGCTGGCATACGAAATAGTGTTTTCATGTGATTCTTTTTATTGAACACCAGACGTTAGGGCTAGAGTACTGGTGCCTTCACACACCTGTCAGGGTAACTCGGACTTTGAACCAATATAGCAAAAAATCAACGCACTCTTTGATTAGCACATAATTTTCAAAGTAATTCCCCAAAAAAGCCTTTGATTTCGCAATATCTTATGTTTGAAAATTACTTAGTAATCATGTTGTTCTTTAACTGAGGTTTAAATCTTAGGAGATTGTACAAAAGGAAACAAAAAAAGAGAGAAAACTTTTGATGTGACATGGAAAGTTGGGGGTAATAATAATATTAGTCAAGGCCATAACTAACCAATAAAGTGCAAAAAGAGAATTAAACAGCGACTTTGACTCACAAGTGGGAACTGTTATCTCACAGTATTTTTTATTTTTTTTTTGGAGGTTGTATTCAATATCTGCATGAAAGTCCGATTAACTCGACTTCGCCTGGGATAGAATCATTTAGGGTACTGCATAAGTGGATTTTACAAAGTTCTTTCCATCCCCCTTTTCAATCCAAAAACAAAAGGAAAACTTACATGCAAGAATGTTACAGCGATTTTTTCAAAGAAAGAATAGTATACTTGAAGTTATAGTAAATGAAATCAACGCGGTGGATCTAGAGCACAATCTACTAATTCACATGAATACAATAATTTTTGCTCAAATATATACAAGAAATTAATTACATGAAGGTAGAAGAAGTCCTGGCAGCTATTAAGAAATTGTGTCGTGCTTATGTTGAATTTACTACTATTTATAATTAAGTCGAACATTATAAGTGGAACCAATAAAGATAAAGTGAAATTATGTCTTTAAATAGTTACCAAACAAGAATATGTGGCATTCTTTTTAGGACGGATCAAAAAGAAAACGACAACATATAAATTGGGACGGAGAGAGTACCGAATCACTTTTGTTCTTGTCAATCTTTTCTCTCCCCCACATCTAGAAACTCTTAATAATATTATTGTTTATCAAGCAAAGTTTTGGTGGGAATTGGATTTGTAATATTGAACAAGTAGTTTACAGAAAAGAACACTTTAGGCAACATTTGTCATGACGATTACATATCGAGATGCAAACTTGTGACACTACAATTCCCAAAACATGCATAGGAGACTAGAGAATATCAGAAAGAACACCAGTACAAACGTATTTAGAGACATACTCGTTGAGAACTCAAGCATCCAAGCCTGGAGCAAACCCTCGGATGATATCTCTAAATACATTTGTAACTAGAGAATGCATAGAGTATGGACCGGAGCTAAAGCAAGAAGCTGTTGGCAGCAAAACAGAGCTCAAAACATAAAAACAAAGGATCCAACGATCACTTTGGAGGATCATCAAGTTATTGTAACACCCCTTATTTTGTCTAGACATGTCATGGGAGGTAAAAACAGCAGATGGAAAAACAGAAAGGCTTCTTAGGCAAGAGAGAGTCTCAAATGATTGCTTATTTATACATGTGGATAGCGCAATAAATCTTGATATGGATAGGCTTTAGACTGCATGCACCTTTTGACCTTCCAGTCGCGCCCTCGTTACCTCTACATCGGAATCTTTACTCAGATACAACAGTTCGGAGAGGAAGTGAGCTCTCAACCTCCTTTGGTTCAGCATTTCTTTCAGCAACAACTTTAGACATCCCAAACATCTGAAAGCATAACCAGATAACAACAGCTGTTATGAATGAACATAATGCCTTATTTGAAAAAATAAATAAAAAGAAGGAATAATCTGAATTGCTATTTGATTTGGAACTAACCTTCTGGATGGTCTTCTTAAAGCAAGATTTGTGTTCATCCATCGAAGCGTGTATAAACTCATCAATATGATCCTTTACATCCTCCAAAAATGTGGCACTTTCAGACTTCTTTTTTCGGCATGATGATGCAACAACAGGTGATGTTTGCTCAAGCGGGGCCTTCTCGGTTGACATGTTCTGCTTATGTTATAAATAATGAGTAATACCAAGTGGAGTGCAAAATTGTGACATAAGTATTGTTTTGGCGCCGTCCTCTTGCTAAGGCTACGCTCAAAGTATTTTAGTGCATTAATTATGTTCCTCTACCGGGAGAAGGAACAAATTTAGATAAAACTTAGCAAGGTATGTCTTAAAATATCAGCTAGGTTAGGCTATGCTCAAAGTTTTTTAGTGCATTAACTATGTTTCTCATCCGAGAAAAGGAGCAAATCTAGATAAAACCTTAGCAGAGTATGTTTAAAATATTACTCCATCTAGGTTTAGAATGAGGTACAGCAGAATTTCTTGAAAAAAAACAAAAAAAGAAGATAAGTTCCATGAGTACTCCAATTCGAAATAATGTGCAGTCAATGTTATAACTTACTTGTACATGAACAACTTATTCTATCAAGTCAGAGGCATTGGACGGACCAGTTTCTTATGATTCCAATGATAGATGGATGGTCAGGTCGGTAACATATGGATGGAGGACTTCTACAAGGTCCTTCTCGTGCGCTCGACTAGAAAGGTGGTTTTGTAGGCGAACGAAATAAGTTTTTGGAGGCAAGCAGAGTGAGGCAATGAAATATAAATAAGGTAAGCTTTATAGCTCCAGCCTAGTCAAGGGGCTTTGATGCCCTTTGTATATCCCAGATAACGCGCACGGCCCCCCAAACAAAAATGATTATCACACTCCTGATATTGCATTGATAGGATACAAAAAGAAGCACTGGGGAATTGTCCCCATCAGTCTATTTTGGCATTATGAATCCACACCCACTTGATATAGTTAAACACCAGATAGAGTTTGGATGGTGGGTGCAGTGTGGGCAAAGAGAGTCAAGGGAGGTTGAGCGCATTTGGTCCTAACTTCACAAGCCTATGTACAAATCAAACAGCCTAAAGAGACTCAACCTATATAATTTCAAATGTCTTCTGTTTGTCAGTACTTGTGCATCCACAACAAATACCTTATCCCATCTGTCATCACGCTTTGCAGAAGGGCTTCTAGATCTCATGGAATATAAGGCAGCATAAACTTGCCAGAAACTGGACATGTTGTCGCGAGCTATTGGGGAAATAGACCATTACATTCTACGTCTAGAGAAGAGTTGTTTTGGATAACAAGGAAAAGAACGGTAAAATACCAAGTTACGAGTTCCGCTTGAAATATATGGGATTAGTAGTTCAAAATTTCAGAATAAATTTTCTGAAAGAAAGGAAAGGATATGTAAGCAGAGTTTTCTAGAATTGCTAAGCTGCTAAACACAGGACGGCAAATTCAAGCATCAAAGAAAACTTTCTTCAAACACATTACATGCATAAGAATTATCAACATAATGGCACTCAACTGTTAACAGATGAGAGTTATCAACACAAAATCACTCAATTCTAAACACATAAGAGCTGTCAACATAGAATCACTCAATTCTAAACTACAAAAGAACCAATAACAAAAGGCATAATAAATAAACGTATCCTTTAAATTGGCCTCAACTGACATCATGCCCTCCAACTTTGGTGTGCACAAGTAAGCACACAAAATATTATAAAGTTGACTAAGCAGACACACACGTAATACATGAAAAATCACGTTGACTAAGCAGACACACACGTAATACATGAAAAATCACGTGAGATGCATGTGTCCTACGTGCCAAATCCATGAGATTCGCTATGTAAAATATATGTATCTACTTGTGCACAACTACAATTGGTTGGATGATGCCAAAAGGACGTACATATAACACCAACCATACACATATTTTTCTAGCTATACAATTCATCAAATGCGAATAACAAATATAAAGCTGGTCTCAAACTTGCTTAGGTTAACTGGAAGCAATAAACGGAATAATAATGGGAGAAAAGGTAAAAGAAAGAGGATTTTGGTCACCTGAGCTGAAGAAAGTAGAGAGGTCCTGAAATCAGACAACCGGAAAATCAATTTACTACTATGAAACACAAAATAATTACAGATCTTTTGCTAATTTGATGGGTATTTTATAATTTTTTATTTTATTTTAATTGACTTATTTTTATATTTATTTTTAATTTATTATATACTTGAAAATTGCTCAAAGATATTATAAATTATAATAAGTAATAATTTAAATTATTTGAAGACACATGAAAAATTGTTGGCTTAAAATTCTTTTAGTGCAACACAAATTGGAATATATTATTTGAAAATTTTGTAAAAAGTAATATAAATTATTTATTAAAATAATTATCAGATAAAAAAATGTATAAAAAAATATTTTGACTATTCAAATTCTATCAATGTCATATAAATTGGATAAAGATAGTAACATATATTACTTGAAAAATTACGGAGAAAATCGTATAAATTATAATAATTAACATCCAAAATTATATAATTTAATTGACTTTCTCAAATATTCTATTACTGACACACAAATTGAAACAAAAAGAGCAACATATAATATTTGAAAATTACGTAAAAGTACTATAAATCAATAATTAATAACTTGAAATATTTAAAAATTATACAAAAAATTTAATTGACTTTTCAAATTTTATTTGTGGCACAAAATTGGGATAAAAAAGGTAACATAAATTAGGCGTGTATTGGCGTCGAGTCCAATATCTAGTATTGGAATAAGAATAAGACATACGTAGTAGAACTCGGAACCAAAATGAGCCACGAAATAAAAAAAAGTGACCAAAATAGGCCACCTGTTTAAAAAGTTACCAAAATAGGCTAAACGTAATAATTTATTACGTTTTTCACTTTTTTGTTAACGATCAACTAACTGAGTTGACTTTTATAAAAACGTAAGAATTTCTTACGGTTACACATTTATTTGTAAGACGTAAGAAATTCTTACGTTGTATCAGAAAAACACGTAAAACATAAGAATTTCTTACATTTTACACGATGGTCGAGGAAAATAAATGCAGTGAGTTGTCAAATCAATTAAAAGTCACTTTTCAAAAAAAATGTCCTTCAACGTAATAAATACTTACGTTCTTCACTTTTTTATAAAACTTAAGGTGGTCCCCCACAATTTCCTTTTTCACTAATGTCTCAAATTAGTAATAAATGCAAGTTTAGAAAATCGTGCAAAAACATAATAAAACCTTACATTGTACACTTTTTAATGACAAAACATAAGTTTTAATTACGTGTTACACTTTTAGAACTTTACCCTCCATCATTTTCAATTACCGTCCAGATCTAGTCCCCCCGCCCCCAACTATCTCTTTTCTCTTTGTTCAACGAAGAACAACAACCCCCCACTTTCCGACGACCCCACCTTGTTCTTTCCGTAGAAATTTTTTGGCGACCCCCTCACTCTTACTTTCTTGACAATATCAAGTTAAGTATGTTTCTTATAATTTAATTTGAAATTTTATTTAAACTTATACTGATGTTTAGAGACATGTATGTAAATTTTAATGGCGGCTATTATGGTGAACTAAAAGATTATAATATGTAATCAAGAAAACTAAGATCTTACTCCATCTGTTCGATTAATTTAAGTAACTATGTAAAAGGATACTAATTTTCGACCATTTTGCATATGCACTTTTACTGGTTGTGACAAAATTTCAGAAGTATTTACAAGATATCCTGAAAATGACTACATATTAATAAGTTGTTACCTCATCACATTTGTAGAGAAAATTAATTAAGATCTAAGATAAACTATACTGACAAAGTTAATATGTTTACACTAATTTGAATTGTTGTTTTAATTTGTATGGTAGATTTTGTCAAATTGAAAAAAAAAAAAAAAACCATAAAACTCTATATTTTTTGTTATCATTCTGAAAATTGATCTTTTGTTAATTACTTTAATCGGTGAATAATATCACTTCGCAATGTAATGAAATCGTCGTGATATAAACTTTTTATTGTCTGGTGAATTTTAAGTTCTATATAGTATATACTGATGATAACAAAAACATTTACATCATTATTTAGAAGCATTAAATTTCTAAGCATTAAATAATTTGTACATAGTATTTTAGAAGCATGAAATTTCAAAGTTGATAAAAGCTTTTTCAGCATGTAATGTTTTAGTTTTCAACTCTGTTAGCATCGACTTGACTTAGATATAGAAAAGGAAGTTGACAATTATTAAAAATTCGAAGCTTAGATTTTAAAGACTCAACTTTTAGTGTCGGAATGAGATAAGATTGTTAGCAATTTAATCAGGTTGTTATTCATAAAGATTTCCTAATTTGAGAAATGAGATTATTTAATTTTCCTTTGTATGTTGATCACCTAATCTGTTTATACCTACCGTTTTATTTATCTTTGTTTTCAATCCAAATCAAAAAATCAAAATAAAGATGCTTCTCCATTTTCCCTTCTTCTTAATGTTGTGTGTAACGTTTTGTTTTTTTATTATATCTTTTTTTGCTTTTATAATTTTTCTCCCAATTTTGATATGAGAGACTTGAGCCGGAGATCTTTAGAAAATACCCCATATTTTTAACTGCCTTATGTTTGCTGAAAATTAATTTGACAATCTCTCAATATCAACTCTTGTATAATAATAATTTTCAAATTAGATGTTCAATAACAACAACAACAATAAAAAGATAGGACAAGTTTGTAGTTTTAATGAGTACATGTTAGGCTCGTAATAAACTAGTAAAACATTGGGCATTTAAGTGAAAGCAAACATGAACTTAATTATGAGTGCAGGTTGTTAATTAAAATGGAACGTGTCGTGCATTCTGGTCCTGGTAAACCTACACTACTTAGACTACAGAGTCATTATCGATTGAAGTTGCTGTGGGAAGAAGAAATACCATACGATTTGTGCATCAGGCCTATCAGGATCGAGATGGTTTGCTCTTTATTACCTCGCACCCACCGCATCATTACATTGAAGAATACTTATCCAGTGCGGGATTATATGATGTTGTAAGAGTAGGAAGAATGCAGTATGATCGACATCTTTTTATGACCATGGTTGAGAGATGGAGTCCGAAAAGTCATTGCTTTCACCTACCTTTCGGTAAGGCAACAATCACACTTCAGGATGTACAAGTCCTGTTTGATTTGCGTGTTGATGGTCACCCAATTTATCTAGCGAATATTTTCGGTAGGGGTCGTTCATGGCATGCTATGCTAGAGGCACTCACGGGATATGTTAGGCCCATTAATGGCAAAAGTTTTGTGAGTTTGACGAGTCTAATCGATTTCATTAAAGATGAGTTAGAAATCAAACCTATTGGAGACCATACTCCAGTTGCCAAGGCGGAGAAGATTGTCTGATTATACATGCTGGTGATTCTTGGGGGTATCTTATTCCCAAACTCTTCGGGCATCTTTATTAGGCTATATTTTCTTGCATTCCTAGACCTCATTGGCTCTGTTTGTAGCTATAGTTGGGGCAGTGCAGTATTGGTCTACTTATACAGGTCTCTGTGTTACGTGTCATATAAAGGTGCACGTGTTCTATACGGATATCTACCACTTATTTAGGTAATTAAATGACTTACGTTATAATAGTGTTCAAATGTAATATGTGTATGATTTGTTAACTAATTTATTTTTTCACTTTAAGGTATGGTGTTGGGAGAGGATATTGCCTCTACAGCCAGGACTATATGAGCTGAAAGATGATAACGCAGCACTTCCATATGCCATGATATGGACAAGGGGCGTTGAAAGAAATACCGAGTCACATCACACTCTAATCTCTATTAGAGATCAGATAGATCACATAACGAAGGTGCAGGTAAGTCTTACTAACTCATGCTAAATGTGAGATGTTAGTAGATTAATGTACTAGAAGGCCTTTAGTATAATTATGTTTTCTATTATTAGTTATTATGATTCACTCAAGTGGGACCGCAAAATAAGTAATAAAGTGGGTGTTGTGATATAAATGATAGTGATGTTTGTATGCTAGTAAGAATAGTAAATTTATATAAGAATATTTGAAGTTGTTAATTATTGTGATTGCTTGTTACTTTTATTGTAATTTTCAAGTATATAAATTAATTATTGTAATGTTCAAAAACTTTTAATATAATGGTTAAATCTTCTGGATGCATGATGCATAAAAAGGATATGATAGCTCTTATAAATCCACTTAATTATCTTTATACGGAGGTTGTTGTTAACAAGCATATGTTGAGGTGGTTGTTAAAGCTTATCATTTCTCTTATTAATCCATCTAATTGTCTTTATGTAACATAGTTTGTGTGGAGACCGTACGATGCAATATTGCATACACTGCCCTTATGTTCCAAGATTGACAGGCATATATGGACTGCACGAGTCCCTTTGCTTTTCTTAGAGGTAGGTGAGTACCACATGCCTGATAGGGTGATGTGACAATTTGGTCTTCCTCAGCACATACCCTAGCCTCTAGAGTGGAAACCCAAGCACTTTGACGTTGATTTGCGTACTAGGGTGGATCAGTCATTGGTTGACCTATTAGGTTATTATTTTACTGATTGGAGGGATCGACATGGAAAATTGGTTGTGCCAGTCCATAGTGCTGTACTGAGAGATTATACATTGTGGTACTTAAGTCACGGATGGTTGTTGATAGGCAAACCTTCTATAAAGGTACTTATAAATTTATAATTTTTCTATAACAAAACATACTTATATGATGCATGAGTTTATAGTTGTTTGATTTGTGCTAGATAAATAAGGATAAATTAACATTTTCATTTTGACATTTGAATTTTCTAAAGGACCTCAAGGGACAACCCATGAAAAAGTAATTTCTAGCTCATAGTAATATACTATAGTTTTATAATCTTCTTATCTCTACCTTTATCTACAGAAATATTATAGAGCTGGATTTGTTCCTCTGCTGGTAGTTTTGCTACATTGTCGAGGGGACTTCACAAGATTCTCAAGATTTTGAAAGAAGTGCAAAAGGATCTTGCACATGCTTTGTGGGGATATGAAATAGAGAGTGTGGTAAAGCAGATATTTGAGGAGGCTCGCGATGCCATACCTCCAGATGGTCCATTTTGTGACGCTGAATCGTCCTATTATAATGTAAATTCTCGGGGACGTGGTGAAGGCCAAGGTAGAGGGCGAGGATGTGGTCGTCCAAGGGGATGACCCTACAAACCAATTGTACATAAATTATTTAATGAGTCATCACCGTCTACTCCTGTCGTTCCATCTGAGGCAATTCCAGACATGTCTGGACCCTAGAACACGAGGCCAATGGAACTGCCATCTCAGCCTGCAGATGGGACACCTAGGCGAGATATGGAGGCAGTTTATCTGAGTTATGAATCAACTATTGGCTATGGTTTATATACCGGATATGCCAATAAGTAATGCAATATTTTTTCCTAAGTAAAGAGTTATGTACTATTATCATGCCATAATGGTGTATGTCTTGTTGTAGGGCTCCTCTGGTTTACAAAATGGTGGGCAAACATTCACGCAACATACCAACGAGATGTTTGATATGTTGATGTTTAGTCGCAGCTTGGAGTCATAGATGGGTTATGCTAGGCCGTCATCGAGTGGCTTTCACGTTGAGACACATCTTAACTTAACTTTGTAGTTTAAACTTCTTTGTTTTATATATATTCTTTATAATATATACTTAACTTTTTGTTAATTTTGTTATTAGCTTGATAGTATGTCTTTTCCTGCCTCCATTTGCCTTTACCAAGCCTGAGAAATATGCCAGGGTGATATACTCCCCACACGGGTCAGACCTCCCAATGACACGCAGGTATACTTATTTTTTATTATAATAATTATTAGTTCATTCTATATTGCCTTGATAGATAATTTTAAGTCATTTCAGTTAACTTTTATTTAATTTTGTTATTAGCTTCAAAGTTCTTGCCCTATTTCCTTGGCGGACATGCATGGTTTGACAAGTCAGAGTGCTATGAAGGCGGCATCGATTGAACGTCCCTTAAACACACAAGTTTAATTTATTGTGTTAATTCTGTTAATTTTTGTGTTAACATTAATATTGGGCTACTTATATAAATATTGTTATTACTTTGTTTGTTCAGATTGACGGTTCTTCTTCAGTAGTCCCGTCTTCGGACGAAGACGAGTTCATTACTATAGATGCATAGATGGCTCACCCACTGGGGCCGAAAGTGCCTGTTATGAGGGTAAAAAAGAAACGAAAGAAGATTCTTCCAACTAAGACGAGGAAGGATGGCGATGGATTTCGGCCTTTGGATGCTCTACGCATACCAAAGGGTTGTGGAACATAGTATACTTCCGTAGATAATCTTCAGTAGTCCCGTATTAAATCATTGAATATTGTATGTCAAGTTTCTATCTCTTGTAATTTTTTTTATCATTGTGTTGTTGAATCTAAAATCCTAGTGAAGCCGTATGGGGCCATTTTCGATTCATTAGAATTGTTGTTATTTGTTGCTCTTGTTGTTAAACTCATTTTCTAGTTCCAAAACCAAGTGTTGGAAGCCTAGTGAAACCACGTGGGGTTCTTTCGATTCACTAGCATCATTGTTATTTGTTGTTCTTGTTGTTAAACTCATTTTCTAGTTTCAAAACCAAGTGTTGGAAGCCTAGTGAAGTCGCATGGGGCTATTTTTGATTTACTAGCACTTTGTTGATCATCTTGTTGTCCTTGTGTTAGCTTGAATCTCCTGTATATGAGAGGCAGAACTATTTATTGGTACATGTTGTTGCTTATGATTCTTCCACTTGTTTATCAACTTTCTTGATTAATTTTATAATGATCCATGCATAATGATTAGTTGGTATGCCTTAGAACACAATGAAAGTTGGTGCTGCATCAAATTCTACTTAAAATGATAATATAAGTATTAAGATCCATATCACTCTTTCAAGATTGCTTATTAATCTTCCTTACCATGGTTAAAATTATACTAATATCATTCTTTCAAAATTGCTTATTAATCTTCCTTACAACGGTTAAAATTATACTCATTTGATAGTGCAAAATTGAAAAATCAGTTACTTTGTTGAGTGGAAATGCTTTTAATTCTTACTCTTCCTTTTCACTCAATATTTATCTCATATACGTGCCTAGATCGTCCTTTTTTGTGCATGCACTCTTATAAATTATGTGATGATTGTTGGCATTGATTGAAAATGTGTATAACAAGTAACAACTTTGATCCCTTTGTGTTCTTCTCCCCAAAATAGTCATTCTCCTTTCTTTTTGCCAAATGTGCGTGTCATTATCGTGGTCGTAAAAGATATTTTGGTACATTATACTTTTTTTGTTGACACTCATTTTTTTTCAGACCCTACTTACTGGATTACATTGTTATTATAACAACGTTTTGTATCAAGTCAAACTTTATCAAACAAAGTAAAATGCACGAACGTATAACCAACGCCATTTATTTCATTTATTGAAGAAAGTGAAATTTATATGAAAAAACAGGAGCTAAGTATATACATTATGCATTTTGGACCTTGACTTAGAGTGATTATCAATTATGCATTAGTATTATGTTGTTTTACTAACAGAGTAACTCTAATATGTCTTTTATGATGTTGTTACAATTACTTGCCTTTATTCTTGTATGCCTGAAACCTTCTACTTGAATTCTGAATAGAGAGGCAAAGGGCCCTTTGCAAGTGATGCTACACAGACAGACATCAGCTACAAAACTCTATGTAGTGAGACTCAAAAAAAGGTGTTGCTTCTTGGTTACTCCATTTGTGTGGATTCATTATTATGCTACTTTTGAGATCTCTGATCTGCGTGTTATTTTTCACTTCTAGGTTGAGGATTTAAGGGAGGAAAACTATAAGAAAGCCATCGACTCGAGCTACTGGAGTGGACAAGTTGATGCAGTAAGAACTATTTCATATCATTTGTTATGCCTTATTTTAGTATCTTGCTTGATGTGAGGACTGATAATCGTATCTTTCCAGTATGATTATATAATAGAAAACATGAAGAATGTGGTTGGCTTCTCAAATACAATAAGAGTAACTGATGAAGGGATGAACTTGTCGAAAGGAACTGCTCCAGATGCTCCTTAATTGAACCTGAACCATCTCGGATGAAGAAGAACTCACAGGAAGCTTGATCATTCTATTGGTAGCGAATGTTTTATGGTGGCGATCCATTTGTTTGTTGGATTTTGGTGTAATGTACATGTATGTTGAAATTAGTAACTCTTGGTTGGTCTTGTAACTCTGTTAGTTTTCTTAGCAATTAGTTGTATAAACTCTTGTTAGTAAAGATGAAAGTGGATCATGAATGTAATCAATGGGCATGTCTTGCCCTTTTTATTAAGTCAATCTATTTGTGATCATTTTGGTAAGATTATTAAAATTTTGAAAACTTTAGATAGTTTTCATAACTTATTGTGATTTGTAAAAGCTGGTGCTAAATTCAAATAGTTGCAATATATAAGCTCATAATAGTGCAAAAAGCATATTTGTTTACAGAAACTGCTGAAAAGTCATCTACACCATTTGGTGCCACACTGAATCAAGGTCCTACAGATACATTTTAAAAGGGTAAAGTAAAAGGGTATATTATTAGATTGCACACATATTTTAATTCTTATTTTGTGGGGCTATTCAAATGCCAACTTTTGTTCTACTATATATTTAGAACAGTGTGAGTAACTCACATGTTGTCACATCAATATCACTACTGATAAGTCACTGTGATTGATTGATCAGATTCAACATTTTCAGTATCTGACGTTGAAAAATAAAACTAATTATTACGTCGTATAATAATTTATATAAAAAAAATATGTTTGATTTGTCACCGCATTAATGACCGGTCAAACACAATCTTTTTTTAATCTGACACGTTCCATCACCAACGAATATAAATAGCAAAAAAATAAAATTAATTACTTTATCTGTTTAAAAATGAAAGACCTACTTTCCTTTTTAGTCCGTCTCAAAAAGACTGACCCTTTTTTTTTTAGCAATCTTTTAATTTTAAATTTTCATGTGACATAATTAAAACCACAACATTCAAATATCTTTTTTATTTTCTTAAACTACGTGGCTAATCAAACTAGGTCATTCTTTTTTAAACGGAGGGAGTATTGTAAAAACATAATATTTATTTCCTCTTAAATACCGCAAATACATCAGTGGTAGCACCACAAAATCATTTCACTCATTCACAATGCATAGAAATGATCAATTGAAAAGTTGATTTGTACTAAGAGCCTGAAAGGGAGAGGGAAGCTCTTACACCCCAAAAAAATATTTTGATTGCTACACCGACATAACAGGTAAACAATGGTATGGATTACTTCGTCTACTTATGAATGAACCTATTTCCATATATTATGATTTAGGTGTTGCGGGACATATCATCGAGGAACAGGTACAATTCTCTAAACCAAAAGATGTGTTAATTTGGGGTGAAAACTTCAGTGGCTCAAATTATATTCCAAAAGATGTGATTGTGAAGTCTTATGTTGGTGGCACGGTTTGACTGTCCCACAGGCAATCTCCACAACATTTCAGATATATAAATTCAAGGATGAAACATCAGTTATTGAACACTTGAATAAGGAAATATGTGAAATGGAAAAAGCACTAGAAACCTTTCATGCACTAAACGATCTTAACTATCAGGGAGCTGATGAAGAAACACACTGGCAACTCCTGGAAAATCCAAACTTACACAGAGATGCTTCTTTTCCTGTATATCCTGTTGTTAATGAGTGGCTAGGTAGAAAAAAATAGATTTTGGAGTACCATATTGTTATCTAAATCAGTTAAGTGTTTGTGATGAATCTATGCTAAAAACAAATGAAGATTCAAATGTAAATAGCTGTAACGATGATGACGTCGATTTTCTTGCAGAAAGCCCGCATGAATGATTAGTATGACAAATTTGTTGATCATAGAATAGTTTATTATTAGCACAAAAATAAAAACTATTCAAAAAATAATTTTTTCACATGAGGAAATAATTGGTTTGAAACCATTTATATTTTAAATTTATTCCTCAAGAAAAATAATATCAAAAAGGATGATAATATGTTGGGTTCAAGTCCATCGATTCATGCCTAAGATGCCTTTATATGGATAAGATATTGAATTTGAATTTCAATACACCACATTGATGATATTATGATGGCTAAGACAAAATAATAGGTGTTTAATAAAAGGTCATGAAACATATCTCATTAATATGCTCTATTTCATGAAGTGAATATGCTAGCATAAATCTGAAAGTTGACAAATTGCTTTATTGAAACAAGTGATTGAATGTACGAATATAAGCATAGAGAGATAATATGATAATAATCATCAAAAGTGTTAATATTTTCACACGCTTATTATGATTATAAGATATGCAAGAGAAAAATTCTCTACATCATATGTATGCCTCAATTTGCTTCTAAAGTAGCAATATGATGAAAGAGGTTATAAGATATATAAGCTATCATAATTTGATAGGCTTAAGACACGATTATATTCCATTTTGGGGGAATGAGAATTTTGATTATTATAAGCAAAGATCCATTCCCTGGGGTGAATGTGATAATATTTAGTGAAACTTATTAATACAAACGTGTACTTGATTGTGTTGATATGACAACTCACCTCCGAAAGAGACAGAATAGCTGAGATGGGTTATTTCGAAATCTATTTCTAAAGTAGTAAATCTGAAATTTGCTAAAGAAAAAAGTACATGTCATGGTAAAGTTGAAGTTTACTAGAATAAAAGTTCATAAATTGATATGAATGATTGTAACATCTCGAAGATGTGCATATTGAATATTAGACATGTATTGAAGAACTAGAAGATTCTTCGAGAATTGTTTATGTCGCTTGTTCTCATGATAAGTTGGTTGGACCAACTAATGTTGGGATTGAATTCCTTAAATCTGGAAAATATAAAAGGTGAATATGGACCCGTTCACCTATTATGTGATACGTTGAAAAGATGCATCAATAAGATGATCACATGTACATTCATTGTCAACCTGCAGTTTGACATTCATAAAGTTGCTTGCTCAATAAAATTGAGTTAAGAATATTAATTTTCAGATTGTGCAATCAAGAAAGTTATCTTGATGATGATGACTTAGCATTAAATGCTTTCGATAAATTGCTAAACCATCGCTAATGAGAACAAAACTTCATGTGTTGGTCTGAAATATGATATGTTGCATACAATAACACCGGTATGCATTAGACCAATAAATTATGATTATTTCTTCCCCCTCAATTGGTTCAAGGTCATGAACCAACTATTTCATCTAATAGTTTTGATGTGCGGTATACGATTAATGAATATACCATGATGCACAAAGATGGATTCCTCAAAGAAGATAGAGGATGTATGTTAGTTTTCCTAACATAAAGGAGAGATTATAAATATCTATGAAATATGTTAGAATTATCACCAGATCCTCATTCAAAAGATAATTCAAGTTAAATGCCGAAAGCATTCCATATTTAAGCTGCAAGTGCTCCTATTTTGTGTCCATGAAGGACAAAGTCTATGCATGCATGAAGCGTGGTAGACCAATTGGTTCCAAATGAAATAATCCTTGAAAAGGATAAGGAGAAAATAATAATAATAAAAAATAAAGCAATGTGATCCTGAAGAACCTACGACATAACACTTTACGAAACCTTATGATAGGTTCAAGTACCTAAAAATAATGAAGTGATGAGATATCAAAATATTATGTCATATTGAAAACCGATACAAAATAAGAAACCGTCGATGATATCTTTGATACAATATTGGTGCAATATTGTAAAAGATTATGAGGATCTGAATTCTACGTTAATTTAAGCATGCTGACGTAGAAACATTTATCAAGGGACCTGAAAGGATGCATTTTGGTAAGCGTAAAACTTATTTAATTTGCAGTCTAGACACTTGAAGATGTCACACTTGACATGTTAGATATTGTTACTTGACAAACATCCATATGAAAATTCCTAAAGGATTGAAAATGCCTGAAGCATATAAAGTTTCTGGGAAACTTTTTATTATCCTCATAAGATATAATTTGATGATTTGGGTATCATTGAAATTTTTGGAGAGTTTTCAAAAGCAATAGAGTATTTGCTTAAATGAGAAACATGCATAAATTGAATAAGGGTCCATTCCGACCTCAAGAAAAGAATGAGGAACTCCTTGGTTATGAAGTACCATATCTTAGTGCAATTGATGCACTAATATATCTTGCAAATACTACAAGGCCTAATATAACCTTTTTTTTTAGTTAATTTGTTAGCAACTTTGCAATCCCGATATTATTGGTCATGCTGATTTTGGGTACTTATCTGACCTACATAAAGTTCGATCTCAAATAGGCTATGTGTCACAACCCAAACCTAGACCCAGGACGTAACAGGCACCCGGAACTATTAATGGCTCGAGAGAACCACTTAACTTACATCAGGAGCATTCATCCACATTTCAAAAGAAACATTTAAATAATGTGAGTAATAGAATGAAGAATAAAAACCTATTTATCTTATAAACTGATAAAAAAGTCTTAAATCATGATTGAGAAAATTTCAAAAGCCATGTGAATAAAACTGAATATAACTGAATATTATATTTACTATTGTCTACGAAGCCTCTAAACATATGAATCAATGTCAATAGGAAAGAAGACCCCGACATACTCCAAAATATAGAACTAGTCAGTAACAGTATAAGAAATGCCTTCAGAAAAGATGGAGAGCTCACCAACAGCTGATTTGATTGGATCAAGTAATCCATGAAATTACAAACGTATGTCTCAGATGCTGCATTATAAAATAATGCAACATCCAAGACGGTCAATACGTGGAATGTATTGGTATGCAAAACCACATAAGAAAGTAATAAAGCATGAAAATACAAAGATGATAAGTACAATTAAAAACATGATAAGATGAAAAGGGACAAGAGCATAAACTAAAAAATAATTGGTAATGTAAAATAAATTAATTCCTTTAGTTATTTGGGGGAGAAAGTAGTGAATCATCATAAACCACCGTGTGAGTGCATGGAGTCTGATCTAGATCCGATCAGCTAAGTCATCTTTTACCTTGCCAGGCATAGGACATGACATAACATAATTTGCTAGCAAGTATCCATGGTTAGTCCCTTTTCTGGAAAATGAAAAAAACAGAGTCATTTGACTTGTGGAATGATCTCTATCCTATGTCGGTAAACATAGTTTCAGGCATTTGTCGTTTGAACCTATGCCTTCACGGTCAGCTAACTAACTCCCTTATGCTCATGATGGTATCTTTATGAATTCATGTTCAGAGGTTAGCCTTATTAGGCTCATAAAGTTCTGTTTTTAGCCTTTCTTGACTAGCATTCATAAGTTAGCTGCTTTATGCAAATGTCTCGAGTTAGCCATTTAAGGATCATGAATTATGAATTATGAATTAGCCATTTTAGGCTCATACTTGATAAGTTACATCATTCATTAATGTTATTGGAGACTCATGGAAAGTAGTATCATAATACATGTCATGGTTCATAAGATCTAGATTCTTATAACTTTATGAAGAATGAGATTCTGGATGTGTCCATGCCACTTTTAGCATAGCTTAAGATTATGGAGATTATATATGATCCCATGAGGATATTCTTGAAGAAATTTCATAATGATGTTATAAGTCCTGCGGATCAAATTATCATGTCAGTTCTAAAAAAAAAAGATTTCATAACATAATGAAAATTTTGGAGATTTTGAAAGATTCAAATCATTTTAGCATAGTTAAAGGTTTAATAGTATGATGGAAATTATGGAGTAACTTCAAAAGAGTACTTTTTATTTAGTATAACCAACAGTGAAGAGACTCCAGTAGTCATGAAAAAAAATTAGATCATTCAATTAATAAATATCAAAGTTCAAGAATTTTATAGAATACATAAATTTCATAATTCATAAGATCTCCCAACACAGACAAAGTTCTTGAAGAACAAATGGAGTACTAATCTCTTCAGTAAACCAAGGAATAAAATATAAATCAGAAAATACAAAATACGTGAGAAAATCGCAGAGAAACAATCCTGAATTTATAATTTATATGAGGATTGAGATCATATTTAGAAAAATTGGGTGATAAAAGTTTACCCAAAGATATCTCAAGAAACCTTTGAGAAATAGGACTACGAGAATTTATTCAATCCTAATCTATCTTGTAACAACTTGAATTGGAGAATACGAAATCCAAAGAATTACAAAGTTGTAGTAGTCTTACATACCTCAAATACAATAGACAAACTAGTGACTGGAAAAAGAAGGGCTGGGCTTGATAATTGCTTCTTGTCACATGCCTATTTTAAGACGTGTGCGGACAACTTAACACACTCAAAAGTGATGCTAAACTCAATCCTCAACCCCGCTAAAACAGTCCACAAGAATCAATGAACATTCACACAAACAAGCAAGGAAAGACACTAAAGGAAGACAATGTTTTTGGGAGGCCAAAGAGTCACGTTTTTCTTGTATATTCTCTGAATAAAACAAATATGTGATGCTGCCTAAGAGAGCTTACAACATATATTTATAGTCCCTAAGTCAAAAAGGTACAACAAATGCAAAAAAATCCTCCCATACAATTGTCAACAACAAGCTGGACAAGCTGGAAAATCTGCATATGCAAGCTGAAAAATCTACACACTTATTAGACTTTGAAAACTAGTAGAAGCTGCTAGAAAGAAAAGTCCACATGGGTTGGCATGCATGAAGATTTGGTAGGTGTAGGCAAGTCTTTATTGGCTGCATAGACTAGATTTGGTAGATGTAAGCAATGTATTCTACATGGGGTTTTACACTATGCGTTTATAGGTGGTGGTACTGTAATATCTTAGAGATATACAAGCAGTCTATCGTAGCTATTTCATCGAATTATGTTGAGATAATGGCTATTCATGAAGCAAGCCGAGAATGTGTATGGTTGAGGTCCATGATACATCTTATTTGAGAAAAATATGGTGTGAAATATGATAATCTACCCACATTTTTATATGGAGATAATGCATAACACATCTTAATGGAGGATTCATAAAATGAGATAGAACGAAGCACACTTCATCAAAACTTTTCTACATACATGAGCTACAAAAGAATGGTGATATCAAAGTGCAACAGATTCGTTCAAGTGAAAATATGACTGGTTTATTCACCAAGTCTTATCCAATTACAGCTTTTAAGAAGATGGTGCACAAGATCGCTGTGCAAAGGTTCAAGGATGTTCTCATTAGGGGGAGTTAATACGCGTTGAACTCTTTTTCCCTTACGAGGTTTTGTCCCACTGGGTTTTCCTTATAAGGGTTTTAATGAGGCGATATGCGTAGTGGTAGAGATGTGTACTCTTTTCTCTTCACTAGATTTTTTTCCTATTGGGTTTTTCTAGTAAGGTTTTAACGAGGCACATTATATATTTAAACATTCAAGGGGGTGTTGTAAGTGTATTTACATTATAGTGAATGTCTATTAAGATTTAATAAGATCTAGTATATATATATCAGGATTTGAAGTATCTGACTTTTAGTTAGAAACTGAGAGTATTTTCCCTATAAATAAAGGGATTTTGTTTATTGTATTATCAATCATATGATCTTTCATCTCCCATGAGAAATAACAGTTACTCTTTATTCTCTCTACTATTCTTCTTTATTTTTTCTTGTTTTATAACAAAAATGACCAGTTTTAGGAATTTGGTCGGCTGACCATTCTCTGTCAGTTGAATCAAGCATGGGCTATTTGATGAATATTTTTTCCCAATAAATTTATACAAATTAAAAGGTGGAATAAATTGATTTCATGATTATAACTTTAAAATTATAAATCCCGAAATAACTTTTCGCTAACCAAACACCCCTCGTCATATCCCAAAAATTGGAATTTAGATTTTATATATAGGAAAATAGACATGAGCTAATCAATAATATTCGTAAATATTTGATGTTTTTCTTGAATTTTGAAATACTAAAAATTGTAGTTGAGGTCCAAACATATAGTGAACTGATTTTACTTCAATTTTTTAAAACAAAATTCAATGTTCAAACATAACTTACAAAGATTTCTTTATTATTTCCAATCAACTTTAACTTCTTAAGTTTTTTTTTTTTTTTTTTTTCACTTCAAGTGATCGAACACTTACACAAGTGTTTGATTTCTTTTCTTTCGTTCTACTTGTCTTAGGCAAAATAGTAAGAAACGTTTTCTAGAATGCTCAAGTTAAATCATATCAAACAAATTACCTACATAATAATATAAGATAAATAACCATCAGTTAGATAAATAAAAAAGATAACGATATATCTAATCGTACACCAACATAGTATAAGGTTTTATAATGAAATGACTAGTGGAGAGTTATATCTTGCCCAACATTTTAATAGGGGGACAACATGAGGCCATTGGACTAATAACAATAGGTAGATAGATAAACTTCTTTCCCAATCCTCCATTAAGAAAAGTGTCTTTAAACAAACACCATGATACATGAATAAAAATCTGTGAAAACCATCAAAATTGTTTTTTAGAACTGAGAAACCATGTGTTGTGCCAGCAATGTCCTAGCGCTAGTATGAAACTCCCTTCATATACAAACTCTCAGAATTTCTCAAAAAATGATCTTATTTCCTTTCAAATGTATGAAACAACATGACAACAAATTGGATGTATTTTGAAGAAAGTACTATAAAAGCTAGCAAATATGCAAGTGGTAAACATTAGTCTCCACCCGATCTTCATGTTATCATCAATAGCTAGGCATGGGGAATGGCAATCAAATAGTTCACCTTCTTCAATCTATCTTCACGGAAGAGAAGAGTCGATGCACGAAGAAAAGAGACGTCAAGAAGCCTATGGCACCAGTTGCTAGCATAACAGCAAGCGCCATTATAAGTGAGTAGCCTAAGTATAGCATGGCCGAGACAGGTCCACTGAGGCTCTTGAGATCGAAAATAAGATAGTTGACGGAGTAGAAGAAAATGTAGATTGCAACTGAGCCAGACGCGAAGAATGATTTCCACCACCATCTCCAATCTTCCATACAAAGATGCATATAAGTCAGGACCAAAGACACTTCAGCACAAACAACCACTAGCAGGATCAGTACTACCAATAGAAACCCGAAAACATAGTAAACACGACCAAGCCATATGCTAGACATGATGAAGAAGAGCTCAATAAACAATGTTCCAAATGGCAGAGTTCCTGCTCCAATTACTAGCACCCAAGTAGGAAATCTGTTTGATGGGATTTCACGAGGAATTTGATTGGTACGACAAGGGTAGTCGAGGTGTGGAGCCTTTGTACCGATGAATCCACCTATGAGTGTAAGAGGCACAGAGATGCAAAACCACAACATCAACAGAACAATGTATGTAGTAAAAGGAATTGCACCAGTGCTTTGACTTCCCCATAAGAGGAAATTCAGAACAGTTAGTATAAGAAATGCAATTCCAGGGAAAAAACAAGAAACTCTCCAGGAAACCGAAAGCCATCCATTGGTGTTACCAGCATTCAGTGTCTTCATTAGCCAAACAGCAACATAGCCAGCAATAATACCTAAGAACACGTAGAACATAAGCATGCCAGTAATAAGTGTGCCTCGAGAGGCTGGAGACATAAATCCAAGAGCCGCGAATAATATTGTCACGATTGCCATTCCTAAAATACGACATCCATCAGCAACCATCATACTGAGGAGTCCTGAATTCTCCGGAATCCTGAAGACCTCACCAACAACAAGTTTCCACCCTGATAATTCCTCGTTTATCTGAGCCTGAGCCTCTTTGTCAATCTCCTCGTACCGAGCTAGATCTCTTCGAATTGTTCTCAAGAAAATAATCAGAACTATCCCTGCTAAGAATGTAATAACCATCATGGAATTAAGAATCGAAAACC
Organism: Capsicum annuum; assembly: GCF_002878395.1. Taxonomy (NCBI): domain Eukaryota; kingdom Viridiplantae; phylum Streptophyta; class Magnoliopsida; order Solanales; family Solanaceae; genus Capsicum; species Capsicum annuum. The sequence goes on along the minus strand of NC_061116.1, from coordinate 189,420,094 downwards.
AGTGAACTTTTGCACCTTCCATCTTCAAATATGCATCCCATCTTGATGGCCACTTAATGTCACTCTCCGCAAAATTGACCTCGTAGCTAAATACCAAAGGCTTGCCTTCCTGTACCACCGCGGCTACAGTAGCTGGTTCACAATTAATCTTTGCAGTATACTTATCGTATGGTTTGAGATTCTTAAGCAAATCTATATTATGTTGAAAACTGCAAGGGACAACTTCAAATCCAACAACGATGTAACCCGGGGCATCTGTAACAGACTTATCCTCCGTTGTTATTAACTCAACACCATCGCCAGCCCCAATAACACCAGGCATAGTAGGACTCTTCTCATCCTTATGAACCAACACAGTAAATTTCAAATGGTTGAACACATAATACACATCCTTAACCTTAATACCAACCGGATAACCCGTCCACCTAAGAAAGAATCCGTCTTTGTTCATATATCGAATAGCAGGGAGATTATCAAGATTCAGATTAACTTGATACATCTCATCGATCCGTTCTTTCAAAATTTTGGATTCATCAGCTGACAATGCATTTGTTTGACACAAAAATAACTCGCTTTCATTTACGTGCATTTTAAATCTATAAGGAGAGTTCTCAATTCTGTCTCCCATAAGAAGCTCACCTAAGTTTTCTGCACTGTCCTTGACACCTTCTAAAGGTTTACAAAAAGGTAAACTGTAATATTCATAAGGCAATTCTGTATCAATTGAGGTCAATGAATTTACTTTCACAGATAATTGATCACCTACATTATATTTGTGAGGAAAACTACCCGGTAGATAAAATCCACTAGCAAATTGAAGAAACAAGCTACAAAACAATAGATGTTTCTTTAATTTATCGGAAAAATCCATCGATTGCCAAGTTCTAGATGAATCCTTAGAGATCTTGAAGAATTTTTTCCTTTTTGAAAACAATGCATGAAAGCATAAAATGTGTTAGATTCAATATACAAACATGACGTAGCACAAGGGGATTTGGTCTATTTTGTTAGTGTACGAGGAGAGAAAGGTGGAAATTTGTAACAAACTATTTATACGTTTGTGTTGGATGGTTGGATTTGGTCTATTTAGTGTTATGTCTATACGTGTGCTGCTATCTGAATTAGTTTGCCCGGCCTTAGCCTTTTTTTCATCATATTCTAAATCTTATATTACCAAAGAGTGTTTTTTCTTAAAATTGGGGATAGGGGAAGGGGATTATAATGTGGGGAATCGAACTCTCACCAATAAGGTGAGAGTTCAGATAACTAACCAATTAAGCTACCAAGATTTTTCGATAAATTTATCATCTAACTTGTGTAGAATGGAGGAAATCATAAGATTATTATCTCTATTGAGATTTAGATCTACCATTTCACGATTTTCTTTTAACTTTATTGATTATCAAGCCACATCAAAGGACACATGTAGTTACAAGTTAAAAACAAAAAATGAAATTATTTCTTTAGTCATAACAAAATTGATTTGATTGTATAAGAACCTACTTGATTAGAATATCATTTAAGTTGTTTTATTTATTTATTTATTTATTTTATTTTTCGATATTCAAATAATTAAAATTTATACAACAATAACTATAAATTTAGTGTGTTTTTATAAGTGAAGTTTCGCAAGAAAAAGAGTTAACATAAATGTTACTTCTACATTTGAGAAGGTAAAAAATCATTTTTAAAAAACCTTCGACCTAACAAATAATAAAAAATGTACAATAGCAACAAATCCAAAAACACCAACATAATAAAATATTGAAAGAACAAGTAGCCATAGTGAGAAAGCAATGAAATAAGTTTAACTAATTTTCTGCCTTAATTCTTAATTTTCACACTTTCTCTATCAAGTATCATATTTTCGATGAGCTAAAGTTACTAATCCATCAACACTCCATCCCATTTAGCATAATAGCTCGAAATGCTCTCAAAATGCTAGCCTCTATTTCAATTACGCTGACCCAAATACAAATATACAACATTTTTTAATCTTACAAAACAATTAATTTGTCTATTTCAATTTGATTTTTTTTTTAATTACAAGTCACATAAGTAGAAACCAATTTCTCAAATGTACCTTCCCCATTTCAATTGTTGTAACCATCTGATCTAAAAACCACTTCGCCGGAGCCGCCAATCTCCCCCACTCACCCTCTCCTCCGGCGATCATTTTCCGGCAATGGAACCCGACGTAAGCATCGAAACAAGCTGTATGATCCGAGTAGCAGTTCTCCCAATCGGATCTATATCAATCCCTTTATTCCGCGATTACACTTCTATGCTAGTCCCTCACTACACTGTATCATTATCTTCCATTTCATCATTCTACACCGAACATCAAAAATCACCGTTCGCTAATCAGCCTTGGGATTCCGGTAGTCTCCGGTTTAAGTACATGGTCGGTGGTTCACCGGCGAGTCCATGGGAAGATTTTCAATCGAATCGGAAGATTTTTGCTGTTATTGGCATTTGTCATTGTCCTACTTCGCCTGATCTTCATTCTGTTATGGATCAGTTTGCGAATGCTTGTAAGAGTTACTCATCTTCAGTTGTTCAACGTTGCTTCGCTTTTTGCCCCGGTGATTCTCAGGTTATACTTCTGTTTGTTGATTTTGTAATTGTTGGAATTGATTGATATTTGATACTCCGTCTGTTCTAAAATAGTTGTCAAGTTTCACAAGAGTTAATTTGACTAGTTTTCAAAACTGGATTAAATTAGATTAATTTGATATTTTCAAATTAAAATTTAAATACAAAGCTATATGAAAAGTATTATAAATTGCAATTTTTCTCATATTGATATGATAGAAAAAAATAGTATCTTTAGAATATAGGTCAAAGTTCATATTTTTTGAATCTCAAAAAGGAAATTGTGACAAGTATTTTGGAACGGAGGGAGTACATGGTAACAGTGTAGGATCTAGCATATAAGCAGCTTATAACAAATAAACTGAACTTGGATATGTATTTATATGTATCTAGAATAGTTTGAAGAAAAGAACTGGCTGGGAATGGTTAATAATGGTAGAGATCGGAAATGAGTGCAACAACAACCTCAACATATAGAGTGCAGTTCCACAAAGTGGGACCTGGAGAGGATAGAGTGTACGTAGACCTTACCTCTACCTCAGAGGTGAGGTAAAGAGACTGTTTTCGATAGACGCTCGCTCAAGACAAAATAAATCTAGAAAAATATGGAAGGGAAGTACAAGAGACAACAGATAGTAGCAGAGAATAGTTTGTTACAACCTTAGGAGAACCACACCCCAAAAGCTAGCTCTTAAGGTGGGAAGCCCAAGGTTATAAATACCCCACACCAATACTTTGTTGTACCGATGTGGGACTTTGCAATGGATCATAACAAACCACCACGCTCTGCATCCGTCGTTCTCGACGGCTCCACTCTGGGTAGCTTTCACTCTACTTTTATAGGTAGCTCTTTCCCAGGTAGCCCTTTTTGAGTCAGGTGCCTAGGTGCCTCGATGGCTGTGCGCTAAACATTGCTAGTCCCGGCCGATCACTGCCATACCGGTGTCACCATTCCAGCCACGGTGGGCGCGAAGGGTGATGGGTGGCTTTGATACCACCGAGTATTTTACTCCTAGATTAACATGTCCCACTTCAATTACTTGCTATTGTATCAATTGGTATCAGAGCCACTGATTCTCGGCTCAATCAATCATGGTAGTTCGCGATAAAAACCCAGATAAATCGAATGAAGAAATGGAAGGCAAGTTTTCTATGATCCAGGATCAATTGCAGAAGTTAGTGGAGGGAATGTCGAGCATTTATGAGAGAAACATCCAAGATGATAAGGAACTTTTAGGGATCAAGGAAACCTTGGATCCATGGTATCGAAGGAAAAAGATAAGGATCAAGGAAGAGCTGAATCTTCAACTATCAGAAGTTGCCCAGTAGGTATGCAACCTAAAGGAAGGAATAAGGAATTCCATGGAATTGGCAATGCAATTGGAGTTAATGGACAATTCTTTACTCGA
>NC_061116.1:189341894-189413090 GCF_002878395.1 Capsicum annuum | reverse complement strand
ATGTGGATATTGTATTGGGTGTGCAGTGGCTAAACACTCTTGGTAGATTTCTTTTTGACTTAAAAAACAGGACTATAGAGTTCAAATACCAAGGGAAAAAGCATGTGTTGAGAGGAGCAACTAGTCAACTCAAATCTTCAAAAGCTAGTTCCTTACGCAAAGGTGGAGAATCCGAGGCTCAGTTCTATATGATGGATATCATTGATGTTGCAGTTTCTGATACTTATTGCTACAACATTCAGGCTACACAAGGTACTGAGATATATCCTACATTATCTAGTATATCAGTTTTCTATCATTTTTGAATCCCCAACTACATTACCACCTTATAGAGGTTCTTTTGACCATAGAACACCTCTTATAGACTCTGCAATTCCAGTCAATAAATGACCATATAGATATCCTGGTGTGAAGAAGGACATTATTGAAAAGTTGGTTCAGGAAATGCTTGATCAAGGAGTAATCCAGCATAGTACTAGTCCCTATGCTTCTCCTGTGGTGTTAGTTGGGAAGAAAGATGGTACATGGAGATTATGAGTAGATTATAGAGAGTTAAATCAGTTGACAATCAAAAACAAATTTCCTATTCCTATCATTGAAGATTTGTAGGATGAATTATGTGGTGCATCTGTGTTTTCAAAAATAGACTTGAGAGCTGGATATCACCAGCTTAGAATGCTTGATAGTGACACACACAAGACAACCTTCAAAATTCATGATGGACATTATGAATTTTTAGTAATGCCGTTTGGTTTAACCAATGCTCCTTCTTCCTTCCAGAGCTTAATGAATGCTGTTTTCTAGCCCTTATTAAGAAAGTCTGTGCTGGTTTTCTTTGATGATATCTTAATCTTTAGCAAGTCTATGTCATCTCATATTACTGATGTTAAGGAGGTGTTTGAGCTTATGGTTCACCATCAGTTGTATGCCAAAATGTCCAAGTGTGCTTTTGGAGTTCCTACTGATGAATACTTAGGCCATGTGATTAGTGCACAAGGTGTAGCAACAGATCCTAAGAAGATACAGGCTGTTCAACAATGGCCTATTCCCAGGACTCTTGAACAGCTGAGGGGTTTTATTGGTTTAGAAGGATATTATAGAAGATTTATAAAAGGTTTTGGTGCTATTTGTAGACCATTGCATGACCTTCTCAAGAAGGAAGGGTTTTTATGGACTGATGATGCTACAAGAGCATTTCTGGAGCTTAAAAGTGCCTTGGTCTCTGCTCCTGTTTTAGCTATGCCTGATTATGCTTTAACTTTTGTGGTAGAAACAGTTGCTAGTGGTAAAGGTATTGGAGCTGTGTTGATGCAAAAAGGGCATTTGGCTTAGCAAATCTCTAGCACTCAATTCCTATCATTGATGCAAGAAGGGCATTAGCAAATTTCTTGCACCTAAACATCAGGTTATGAGTATTTATGATAGAGAGCTATTGGCTTTGCTATTTGCTGTCTCTAAATGGTCTCACTATTTGTTAGGCTGAAGGTTTATTGTTAAAACTGATCAGAAAACACTCAAATACTTACCGAATCAGTCTATTCACACTGACTTTCAAGTGGCTTGCATATCCAAGCTAATGGCATTTGATTTTTGTATTGAGTATAAGAAAGGGGTGGAAAATAAAGTTGTTGATGCTTTATCCAGGAAACTTGATGCTGAGCTGTTAGCAATCTCTATGTTAGGTCCTCAGGGTGATTTATCGGATAGAATTAGGGATTCTTGGACCACTGATCAACACTTACAGGATATCATTGCTAGAGTTCAGCTTTCACCTTATAAATCTTTCACTTTTCTTAACAATCAGTTGAGGTGGAAGGGAAGGTTAGTGGTTGGTAATGATGAGCAGCTCAAGAAGGATATTATCTCCCTATGGCATGACTCTACTCAAGGGGGGCATTCTAGCATGGATGCCACTATTAAAAGGCTCCAATCTTTATTCTATTGGAAAGACTTGATACATGACACCAGGAACTTTGTTAATAGATGTGATATTTGCCAGAGGTACAAATATGATATGGCTGCAAATCCAGGTCTGTTGCAACCCAACCTTTGCCTGTTCCTGATGGTGTTTGGACAGATATCTGTTTGGATTTTGTTGAAGGGTTGCCTAAATCCAAAGGGAAGGAGGTGATTTTAGTGGTAGTAGATAGACTGAGCAAGTATGGTCATTTTTTGCCCTTAGCACATCCATACACAGCTCAGTCAGTCAGTTGCTCAATGTTTCCTTGACAATATCTTCAAACTGCATGGTATGCCCAACACGCTAACAAGTGATAGAGATCCTATCTTTCTTAGTGGTTTTTGGGAAGAATTATTCAGTTTACAAGGGGTTCAGTTGCAGAGATCTACTGCATACCAGCCTCAAACTGATGGTCAAACAGAGGTGTTGAATAGAACCATAGAGACATATTTAAGGTGTTTTTGCTCTGACAATCCTAAGGATTGGTGCTCTTACTTGCCATTGGCTGAATGGTGGTATAATACCACCTATCACACTACTATTAGGTGCACACCTTATGAAGCTTTATATGGTCAAAAACCTCCCACTCATCTTCCCTACTTGGCTGGTGAGGCTTCCACTGTGATGGTTGACAGATCCTTGGCTGCTAGAGAAGCTGTTATAGAGTTGTTAAGGTTCCATATGCATAGGGCTCAGCAAAGGATGAAAGACATTGCTGATAAACACAGGTCAGAGAGATTGTTTGAGATTGGTGACTGGGTCTACTTGAAACTTCAACCCTATAGACAGGTGTTCTTGGCTGCGAGAACCTTTCCTAAGCTAGCTGCTAAGTATTATGGCCCCTATGTTGTTGATGCCAAGGTTGGTGCAGTAGCTTATAGGTTATTGCTTTCCTATGATGTTCTCATTCACCTAGTATTTCATGTTTCTTAATTAAAGAGGTGTCATGAAGTTCCTTCCAGCATCCACCACCCTCCCGTTATTCAGCTATCAAGTCCATACTGTCCTCAACCTGAAGCTATTCTAGATAGAAGGTTGGTTAAGAGAGGTAATAGAGCTGTTGGTCAAGTTCTGGTGTAGTGGTCAGACATTGAGGATACACAAGCTACTTGGGAACTTGAGTCTGAATTGATGCATAGGTTTCCTACATTTCATCCTTGAGGTCAAGGATCTACTTTAGGAAGGGGTATTGATACAATGATGAGAAAAAAAGAGTGATAGAGTAACAAGAAATAGTTGCAGCAGTGCAGAGAAACTGAAAACCAGTTATTACTATGCAGTTACAAAATTAGTTACTATTGTTCTGTTCACAAAGTTAGTTACTTAGTTGTTAGACAGTTAGTTGTTAAGCTGTTAAGTATAATTGATCTTAGCTAAGTGAGCACTATAAATAGTTGATGTATTCATTTGTAACATTCATTCAGAGAATACAATTCATTCAATTTCTCCCTAAATTCTTCTTCTCTGATTTTTCTCGGCTAAAGCCCTGATTTCAGCTTCAGCTTCTTCGAGTATTTTACTCCTAGATTAACAAGTCCCACTTCAATTACTTGCTATTGTATCATAGTTCTACAACATAATATTTCTATAATAAAACTACACGAAATAATAGATAGTAACAGAAATCGAAGAGCAAGAAACTTCAAGAGTAAGGGCAATAGAATGATGCACTCCTATCTGCTAGTATGGTGCGCTGCTACCTACTAACCTTCTACTATAATTCGTGTCCTCCACACCTTCCTATCAACGATTATGTCCTCGGTAAGATGCAACTACGTCATGTCTACCCCAATTTTGTTCTTTCATTAGCAGTTGACAAGGTCAAAGTTGTTCATTGGATGACTGAAATAAAAAAAACTATACCTCTCCTAAATACTTCTTCGGTCTCCCTCTCCCTCTCTGGAATCCATCCGTAGCCAGCTTCTCACACCTGGGGCTTCGAAAATGAGTGCCTCTGCTATTTTTCTGAAATTTGTTAAAATGATGAAATTCACTTGTGGAATTGAAGATATGGGGATACTGAATTTAGAATCTCCTTTACGACTTGGAGGATCATAAGCTAGCAAGGAATTTAGTCCAATTGTGGAGCAAATCATTGATACTTTATTGTTTTCACCTCTTTTTCAGTCAATTAATCAACTATTCCTCAAGTCTAAATTAACTGTGGTCAGTTATATGAATTCTTTGTATCCATTTAGTTGTTTGGCCTGCTTTGTATTTTGCCTGGCTATTCTTAGGTTCTAATTTTGGTTATGTTCTTTGTGTTATACTTGATAGTTGGAAGTGTTTTATCACTGGTAGAGATTGGACCTTGATAGAGGAAAATGGATATGATCATTAGAATTAAAGAAGTCATACAAAGATTCATGTAATCGACCATCAAAATGGAATCCAAAAAGATTCATGTAATCGACTCCATCAAAATGGAATCCAACTTATTTGGGATTGCGGCGTAGGGGTTTGAGTGATTGATAGATATTGGATGTTTCTTATATATGTGTCTTATATATATATGTATATATATATATATGGCTTTGAGGATCATAAGCTTGCAAGTCATATACTCTTTTGTGCAGACGCTACAGATACTTCAGTGTTGTCCTCTTTTTTCCCTAAAAGAGAAAAAGGAAAAAAGATAGAAGCTACGCCAGTGCATACTATATGAATAGACTCTATTATTCTACATACAAATCATTCAATTGCTCCAATGTTCCAAACAAGCTGGTGTAAGCGAGCCAATGGTACTATGTACTTGCCACTCTATTCAGGCCTATATTATTTGGATACGCAGTAATATGTTTTAAAGACGATTTAAGGATGATTGGAAATCAAATGTTCTCTGAGTCTCACGCTTACCCATACTCAACACACAGATAACTAAAAAATCTGAAAAAATTCCTGGTGGCTATGAATAAATAAGTAAATATGTACATGAGTGTGCGTGCGTGTGTTTGTGAGCACTCTTCTGAAGGATAGGTCTCTGAAACCCACATATAATTCTTTCATCGTTTCTTTTGAATAATTAAATGCAATACTTCAGATATTTCTCTGGATGCATTCTTGAATGGATAATCAGTTTGCATACTGTAAAATTCATGACCAAAGATCCCGACAGTTGGAGTGTCCTTGTTTTCAAGTTTGCTGTTTTCATGCATCATATGACATGCCTAAAATGCAGTTTTTATTCTGCAGCTAGAGGATGAAAGCTTCAAAGGGAGCAACTTAATTTTGTTTCCCCCAGCTGATCGTCAAACTCAAGAATTCCACTTGCAAACTATGCTGCAAGATATTGCTGCCTCGTTGTTGATGGAATTTGAGAAATCAGTTCTTCAAGCAGAGTCGGGTGGAACTATTCTCAAGACTCCTTTAGATTCCCAAGCGAGTCTTAGCTCAGAGGAGGTTCATATTTTAGGTGTTTTGAGGATTTATTTCAATAGTTGTCTTGTTTAGTTTCTTGATGTGGTAGGATTTCATTACCATTTAAATTATTAACTTCTTGATTGCATTGGAGAACCTTATAGGTCATCAAGGCTAAAAAACGAAGACTGGGCCGTGCACAAAAAACTATTGGGGATTACTGTCTGTTGGCAGGGTCACCTGTTGATGCTAATGCCCATTATTCAACTTCATTGGAGCTTGCTAGATTGACTGGAGACTTCTTTTGGTTTGCTGGGGCAATGGAAGGCAGTGTTTGTGCACTGTTGGTGAGTTTGAACATACTCTCAGTGATGCCAGTGCATCTTATTGAAAATTAATTCATTATCCGGAGAAGTCATTGCTTGACAATCATCTAATATAAGCTGTTCATTTTGGAGTTGGAAGCCATTTTCTTTGGAGTTGGAACCATATTTGACACCTAACACAGGCGCTTACACCATATTAAAGCCATTTTTAAAAAGTAATTGTAGGAGCTGGAAACCATATTTGACACCTGAACACCACATATTCTTCTTGATTTACTTTATGGACGCGTGTTTGTCTACTGACCGGTAATGCCGTTTATTAGGAAAACATCTGCCAGAACAAATCTCCGATTTTTTGTTCTTTCTTGTTCCTTTTTCCTTCTTTCGGGGGATGGGTTGAGGGAATTCCTTTTAGAACTTAATGAGTGGGATCCTTATGGTATTGGGTGTAATTAATTAAATCTATGTTTTCCACCAGTTTTGCTTGGTATTTTTAAATTCTGTTACCTGCTTGAGTTTGCATTCATGTTACATGCATCTTTGTTTTTCAAGGGGTTAAAAAAGAATGTTATCATATTTGTCTTGTGCTCAAGTGCATTGGACTCGTAAGTCGCTATCAATGATTCCATGTAATCTTTTTAAATTCTTATTGCTTCTTTGTTTTGCTTTTTTGTGTTGTGGACCCTCTCAATCTTTCATAGTATTACAGTTTGTATCTAATTAGTACAGCTCCTTTTAGCACAGACATGATTACTGATGATACGGTCTAAGTAAGGGACCGAGAAATTTCTTGTATGAATTTGAGAGGATACCATTAAGAGGGGGACTATTCTGTGTATTCAAACCATGTTTTTATCCTCACATCAAATTTAATTCTACAGGCAATCATGTGTTGTAATTTAAATGACATAAATATGTTAGGTATATTGATACTTTTGACTGCATACAGCTCCTGATAAGTATTGCAAACATACATCCGTTTGCAACTGAAGGCATTTTAGTGTGATTATGGATGGATCTAGACCTTATGTGTTTGTTTTATTTCGGAATTGTTGGGGTGGTGGAGTACATCTTTAAAATGAGACTAGAAAAAATGGTTGCTAAGGTCCTGAGGAAGGAAAAGGGAAACTTTGAGGTTAGTAAATGCATGGAATGCTAAAATTTTTCCAAGGTTTGTGTTCAGCCTGTTTTGTGTTTCCTATTGACAATCTATGGATGCTTCTAGTACCTCTGATCTAAGTTACTCGGACTCTCCAAAAATATTGCCGCACCCTTCGGATCCTCCAAAAATGCTCTACTTTTTAAGGATCCTACACGCACCCGATGACATTCTTGAAGAGTCTGAGCAACATAGCCTCTGATACATACTTAAGTAGCAGGCACATAAAACTTGAATTAGAAGGAATGCTAACTTTTTGTGAAAAATGAGGCAATATTGCAGATGTCAAAATCACGAGATAGTAATACTTATTAAAAGTTGAGTGCATTGTATCTTATGGTTCCCAAGAGCTTATTCATTCTTAAAGTCTCAAGATCTTCGTTATACCTCCTTACTTGAATCTCATGGTTATTATTTTGATGATTAGATAGATCAAATGGGTCAGAGGGATCAAGTTCTAGATGACGAGGTCAAATACCGTTACAATAATGTCATTTTGCATTACAGGAAGTCATTTATTCAAGACAATGCTCAAAGGTATATGCCTGTCTTTTAGTCTTTACTGTAGATGTAGTTACCTAAGCACCTTTATCATGACCTTATTTATAATCATTGGATATATAATTTGTATTTCCCGTCCCTTTCTTTCTGATTTGTGCACACAGTTTGAGAGGGAAAAACAATATCTTTTTTTGATGAAGTATGGCATCAACAAGATGCATTTAGTTACTAGACATGACATTAAAGCTTTCAAAAAATCTAGCTCGTATACAAAAACTGTCTATGACAGAGCTTGGGAACTAATGAAGTCTAGTTGATCTGAATTATTAACTGGGAACAAACAGGACCAGCGATGTAACTCCAGGGAGAACAAAAATGGACTTCAAATTACATTTCCATCTTAATTTTAGCAGTTGTTAAAGGATTCCTTGATAATGGATATGGCTTAATCATTACGTTAGGAACCTTCTAGTCCTAAAGACTAAGTTGTTTATTTTGGTGGTGCAGCTATTTAGAAGTTCTTAATTTAGTTTTGTTCATAAAATGACTTAGTTCCCAAGCCTTTCTTTAAGGCAGTGTAGCAAATCACAGAACAATTTAATAACTTGTTCCGGAAGTTAGAACTCCATGATGCACGCCAATTTCCTGCGAAACTTGTCAAAATTTGCATGTTGAAGAACTTTGACAGATCGGTAGATGAACTAATAGTTGGAGGCTGACTCAGATAAACTTTCATGACTGAATATGTGAGGAAAACTATGTTGCTGTGGGGCAAATTACAAGAATTGGCCAGAGGTTGTGAGGAATTGTCACCTTTCTATAAGAAAAACTGTCTATGACAGAGCTATGGAACTAATGAAGTTTAGTTGGTCTGAATTATTAACTGGGAACAAACTGGACCAGCGATGTAACTCCAGGGAGAACAAAACAACAACAACAACAACAAACCCAGTGTGTTCCCACAAAGTGGGGTCCGGGGAGGGTGAGATGTACGCAGTCCATACCGCTACCTCCGAAGAAGTAGAGACGCTGTTTCCGATAGACCCTCGGCTCATCCAGGGAGAACAAAAATGGACTTCAACAATACATTTCCATCTTAATTTTAGCAGTTGTTAAAGGATTCCTTGATAATGGATATGGCTTAATCATTACGTTAGGAACCTGCTAATCCTAAAGACTAAGTTGTTTATTTTGGTGGTGTAGCTATTCAGAAGTTCTTAATTTAGTTTTGTTAATAAAATGACTTAGTTCCCAAGCCTTTCGTTAAGGCAGTGTAGCAAATCACAGGACAATTTAGTGACTTGTTCAGGAAGTTAGAACTCCATGATGTAGGGCAAGATTCCTGTGACACCTGTCATAATTTGCATGTTGAAGAACTTTGACAGATCGGCAGATGAAATAATAGTTGGAGGCTGACTTAGATAAACTTTCATGGCTGAATATGTGAGGAAAACTATGTTGCTGTGGGGCAAATTACAAAAATTGGCCAGAGGTTGTGAGGGATTGTCACCTTTCTATAAGAAAAGCTTGAACTAAGAGCCTCTTTTGTCAAAAAAACAAACAGTTAGCATGACATAAAACTAGTGATATGGATCTTTATCCTATGCGCGAACTGTTTAACCATTTAAATTGTTCATATGCAACTAAGAGCCATTTCTGTGCCTTTTCTCCATATGGCTCCTCTATGGACTGTTGACTGAGATCATCCTTGTGTTACTAGGGGTTCAAAATGGATTTATTCTTCTTATCTTCTTTGTCTTATAAACTAGCTGATTTACCTTTTCAACTAGCAGCATGTAGATGTTGCTTAACCAAAATCTCTGATTATTTTCTAATTCAGCGTATATAATTGTTTGTATTGTTTTTGATGCAGAGTTTCTCCTCTAAGTTTCGAGCTTGAGGCTACTCTCAAATTAGCGCGATTTCTCTGCAGGTACTGTTGGTAAAAATCAGATATGATTCAGGAATGATCTTTTTCAGTGCTGGTTTAGTTATGTTCTTTTCCTGATTAAAAACAGTTTAATAATGACATGTAGCTGCAGTGTGAACCTGCTGTGTTTGTCTTTGTTCTTACCTTTCTGATGTACTTATTATATGGTAATTGAGATCCTTATGGGAAAAGATATGTGAGTTGAGGTTTAATTTCTGAATGATGCCCATTTTATAATTGATGAACTTAACTGTTAGATATAACACAAACTTGAAATTGCCACACAAAAAAGAACATGTTAGTGCTCGAACAATCATAAGTAGCTGTTTTCGAGCATTAGTACTTGTCACAGAAAATGTGAAATTAGTTAGATATCAGTCAACTCAACTCAGGCCAAATTGCTGCAACTGGGGTCACTTGCTAGCTCTAACACAATTCTTATCTTTAGTTCACCTGGACTTTGCACTGTACATATTTGTTCACGAGCTGAATAATTTGGTGTGGGATTTAAGTAAACATAGAGGTATGATCCTGTGCTTATGATTTACTGGCTACAGACTACGGGCGCACGCCTCCAAAAACTAGGTGGAGGGGGGTGAAGAGGAGAAGGTTGATGGAAAGTGAAAAAGAAGTAAACTGAACAAATTTCCACATTTAGCAAACAGTATATTTAGTTTCGGTCCAACATGTTCTGTTTGTGGTTAATCTCGGCTACTCATTATGTTTAGGCTACACATATATGTTCCTCAACAGTTATGAACTTACAGTTTTTTTGTAGAAAATGAGAAACAATAAAACTGATGATGTATCTGAATTCAAATCAAAATGGCTTTATAGAAAAAGTTCAAATCCTTGGGAAAAAATGAAAGATAAATATAAATATTAGTACCTAAATCTGCAACAGACAAGTAGCTTCATCTCGTTAATAATGCCATCAGTATATCTTTTGCTTATCTGCTGTAGTTCATCCAAGAGAAGCCAATAATACCTTTGCTTTTTCAAAATGTGGATCTTTTTTCCTGATCACTTCCAACTTTTTGGAGAAATCTGGACGATGGTGGTGTGATATTTATTACTTAGAAGAAGGGCAACTTCTGTCATCTAGATCTTCTTGAGAAGTTTTTGAATTTCACCTTCCTTGTTTTTTGTTCTTATTGGTTTGGCAGGAAGGAGCTGGCCAAGGAAGTGGTTGATTTGTTGACTGCGGCTGCTGATGGAGCAAAATCTTTGATTGATGCTAGTGACAGATTGATATTATATATTGAAATAGCTCGCCTCTTTGGGACTCTTGGTTATCATCGAAAGGCTGCTTTTTTCTCAAGGCAGGTGGCTCAGCTATACTTACAACAAGAGAATCAATTGGCTGCTATCAGCTCAATGCAAGTACTGGCAATGACCACACAAGCTTATCGTGTTCAAAGTAGAGCCTCCACCGACCACGCTCTTTATCAGGTGACTCAAAAATCCTTATTGTTCTTCATGATGCAAGCAAACAGGTTACATGGAGGGCTTCACTTTGAGCTGCACTCTACGGCACTGCTCCTTTGGATTTTAGGGGGGAAGGACACAAACACTTTGTGCTGTTTTTTAAGAAGCAAACATCTTTTACTGTATGGGTTGGGAACTGTTTTTGTTCACATACATCATCAGATATAATTAGTAGTACAAAGTCTTCATAACTTCTCCAATGAACTTTACAAAGTCTTCATAACTTCTCCAATAAACTTTCTTCTCAGGCTTATGAAACATGCATTTCAAATAAAGAATACTTTCTTTAGGCGTGACAATTTTGAAGACTGAATATAGATCTGTCAACACCTGCAGTTACATAATAATTTTGGCGAAGGACTGAGAAAACAACTGATTTATTTTATTCTTCAGTAGGAGGTTTCCAGGTGAATACAAAGTAAAAGTAGTTTAATATATGGCAAAGGATATCATGTTTTAATTTACTAGCATTGTGTTGTGTTGTGCCAAAAGTTATTGGTAATGAGAAACTGGACATTCACAGAAATTCTCATAAAATTGTTTATCGAAGGTTTTTTGGTTTAATAGTGTTGCTGACGTTATCCTTCAGAGAAAATGTAATGTCACAACTATCTTGTTGATGGATTAATATTTCCTCAAAAAGTTTAAAATTTTAAATGCCCAAACATTCAGGGGAGAGAGAGTGTAATTTTGTATTTAGAGCGAGATCCAAACAATGGAGATTTGATACCATCATAAAAGTTTCTTGAAAATGCATTTCAAGATAGGAAGAGGCAGTTTCCAAAGCAATTCAAGTGGCTTGCTGTGGGAATATGCAGTTCAATGCCTCAATGTTGGAGCAATTAGCCAATGGATTGAGTTGTCTTTATCAGTCATGGTAGATATATAGTGAAAACTAGAGTCTGTATGAGGATTCATTGTGGCTGTCAATCATATAGGTGGATCTATGGCTTTTTTAGCACATCTTGTCTCTGCGTATTTTAGATTATTTTGGAGCCAAAATACATGCCAAGTGAATGTGTCATGAGACATTTTTATCATGGTTTCTTTTAATTCACCCCAATGTCAATTAAAGAGTTAACATTTGCTTTCTGTATCTCTTCATTATTTATGAAGGAAAGTGGGCAAAATCATGCTGATGGTGGAAAAGCGCATCACAATTGGATAGTATCACTATTTGAATCTCAATGGAGTAGCATTCAAATGGTTGTGCTGAGGGAAATACTTCTATCAGCTGTTCGTGGTGGAGATCCTCTTACTGCATGGAGTGCAGCAGCACGTCTTCTTAGGTCCTATTATCCTCTTATTACACCTGCTGGGCAAAATGGTCTTGCAAGTGCACTTTCAAATGCATCAGAGAGACTTCCCTCAGGAACTCGCTGTGCTGATCCTGCATTGCCTTTTATAAGGTATTGCTTGTGAAACATAGCAAAGCTTCTAATGTGATGGAGATTCTGATATTTGCTGTTATAGAGTAGTCTGTTTCTTCATAATTAAGCAAATGTTTCTGCTCATCTATTTTTCGCATCTTGTCTCAAAGCTGGTAAATCTTCTTCTCCTCATTTATGGAGGTAGGGATACAGGAGCTGTTATCTTATTCTTTGACACCCCATTTTCCAGTTGTTACATTGAACTGTGGTTCCAAATACCCAAGCTTCAAAGTAGAAAATGGATTGTTTTGTACACAGAGACCATGTAAGTCACCTGGTTTTGCACTTTGTATTTTGTAGATGTTAGATGGAACATTCTAAAAGCTTATTGCCTTTTTATTTCACTTGTGGGTGGGGGTGGGGGGTGGCAGGTTATCCTATGGCAGGTGGGGAAATTTGGGGTCCTAGTTATGACATTGGTGGTGTCTAGTTTTCACAACATTCTGCTTTTACCTGTGTTTGATGTAATATGACGCTGTAGATGATGAAGTGTTTCTTGCATCGTTTTCTTTTATGTCATGTCACTAACTTGCCAAAGGTTATTTGATTCATTTGTTTATTTGGTGTCAAGAATATATTCCTTTTTTGTATAGATAGCTGGACTGATTCAATCTTCATAGTTCCCTCAGTTTTTACAATTAGATTTTTGCAGCTTCAGAGTGATCTTTCCTCATACTGATACTCTGGATTTTATGGTGTCTGGCTGTGTGCAGTTGCTGACCTTATTTCTTTCCGCATACTAATACTGTTCTGGATTTTATGGTGTCTGCAATTGCTGACCTTGTTATCAAAGTTTTTTTTTCCACAAAAGGCCTGATTTTCCTTTCCTCAATATATATGCTCCCAGATTGCATTCTTTTCCACTTCATTCCTCTCAACAGGACATAGTAAAACGTAATCATGGGAGAGATGATTGGTGGGCAGGGTCTGCTCCTTCAGGACCTTTTATTTATACACCTTTCAGCAAAGGGGAGCCAAATCAAAGCAGTAAGCAGGAGCTGATTTGGATTGTAGGTGAAGCAGTACAAGTGTTCGTTGAGTTGGCAAATCCTTGTGGTTTTGATTTGAAGGTGGATAGTATATATCTATCTGTTAATTCTGGGAATTTTGATGCTTTTCCCATCAGTGTTAATCTGCCTCCTAATTCCTCCAAAGTGATTGCATTATCTGGAATTCCTACTGAAGTAGGTCCATTAAAAATTCCAGGATGCATTGTTCATTGTTTTGGGGTTATCACTGAACATTATTTTAAAGATGTGGATAATCTTCTAGTGGGAGCAGCTCAAGGACTTGTGCTGTCTGACCCTTTCCGCTGTTGTGGGTCACCAAAGTTGAAAAATGTTACAGTTCCAAATATTTCAGTGGTTCCCCCTCTGCCATTGCTTATATCACGTGTTGTGGGTAGTGATGGTGCTATAATTTTATATGAAGGTGAGATTCGTGAAGTACAGATAAGTTTGGCCAATGCAGGCACAGTTCCAATAGAACAAGCCCACATCTCATTATCTGGGAAAAATCAAGACTCTATCCAGTCAATTGCTTATGAAACCTTACAGTCTTCCCTTCCTTTGAAGCCCGGTGCTGAAGTGAGGATACCTGTCACTTTAAAGGCTTGGCAGCTCGGACTTTTGGATCCAGATGCTGGTCCTAGTAAGAACATATCTGGAAGCACCGGGAGGCAAGTCAAGGATGGATGCAGTCCTTTGCTGCTGATCCACTATGCAGGTGAGCATTCAACTTCTGACTGTTGCAGGTTATGTGATAGACTAGGAAAATGAAGCACTTTGAACTTGGGATGCTGCATTTTGGTTTCACGATTTGAACATGTCAGTGCAACAAGCTGGGGACGTCCCTGCACTCTCTGGGGGGCCCTCTTTTTTGTGTTTCTTTCCCAACAATTATGAGTGGTCCTGTTTTTTCTTTGTTTCCACATGAGTCAGCAAGTACACAAAGCATGTGGATTTGGATATGTATGTTAATATCACTATTCGTTTTAATTTTCTTGCACAGCCACTTGTTTCTTTTTTGCAATCTGAAAGGGTCAGGATGGTAGTGAGCTTCTGCACCAACATGAGATGAATCATATTTGTTTAGGATGAAATTGAGATATTAAATGTTAGGGACCATTGGTCTCGAGCCGGGGGTCTATCAGAAACAGCTTCTCTACCTCACCTCTGAGGTAGTGGTATGGACTGCGTACATTCTACCCTCTCCAGACCCCACTTTGTGGGAATATACTGGGTATGTTGTTGCTGTAAATGTTAGGGACCAAATCAAATGTTGGCCATGAAATTGGGAACAAAGATAGAAATTACACAATGGGTATACAAGGAATCTTTCCACACGATACTAGGAGCCGATGTAAAATGATGAAAGTGTGGGATGCCAATTAGTTGGTGGTTATCAGTGACATGATTGCGTGCAGAAGTGTTTTAGTAAGAGAGCAATGCACAGCATGGGAATGAGATTTTATTTGTTTTCACTTTTCATTTTGTTTCTATAATTAGCTTCATGCTTTTGTCAGACATTTGAGTTCTTGGTTTAGACTCTTGTTTACCTTCTAATATTTTGTTATGGTTTATTAGTTTTTGAATCCTCTAATTGGTTATTGGAAACAACCTCTCTACCTTATAGGTAGAGGTAAGGCTGCGTATACACCACCTGTGAATTCTCTAATTGATATTCAGTTAGATTTCATGTACGCCTAATTGTATTGCCTAATGATCTGCTCCTCTTGTTGTCCATTAACTGATCCTGGATATTTTTGAGATTCTCTAACTGGTCTATGGGGTTGGGTTGCATTTCTTTTATCAGGTCCACTTGCTTATGCTGTAGATGCATCAACAAATGGATCTATTCCTCCTGGTAGGCGCTTGGTCGTTCCCCTTAACATATGTGTTTCACAGGGGTTATCTCTTATGAAGGCTCGTTTGTTATCAATGGAGATCCCTGCTCTCGTTGCTGAGAACCATTCAAAAGTTCAAGTAGAAACCTGTTCTGCTGAAGGATCCCCCCGTACTGATAGGTTCATGAAAATTGATCCTTACAGAGGAAGTTGGGGCCTGCGTTTCCTCGAGCTTGAGTTATCCAATCCGACTGATGTTGTCTTTGAGATTGGTGTGTCTGTCAATATGGAGGATTCTAACAATGAGGAGAATCCTGAATATGATTATCCTAAAACTAGGATTGACAGAGATTACACTGCCAGGGTGCTAATTCCATTAGAACATTTTAAGTTACCAGTTCTTGATGGTACTTTCCTGGTTAAGGACTCCCAAATGAATGGGACTGCTAGTAGAAGATCGAGCTTTTCGGAGAAAAGTAGCAAAGCTGAACTTAATGCTTCCATCAAAAATTTAATCTCTAAAATCAAAGTCGGGTGGCAATCTGGCCGAAACAATTCAGGAGAACTAAACATCAAAGACGCAATACAGGCTGCGCTTCAATCATCTGTGATGGATGTATTACTACCTGATCCATTGACCTTTGGGTTTAGGTGTGGCAATAATACTTCACAAGATTTTGCTGAACATAAATTGGATGAAGAATCTGATGCTCAGGGTGCACGTAAAGGTTCAGTAAAAGCTCATGACACAATACCAGTAGAAGTGCTGGTACGCAATAATACCAAGGAAATGATTAAAGTCAGCCTTAGCATCACATGCAAAGATATAGCTGGGGAGAACTGCGTCGAGGGTGATAAAGCGACAGTGCTATGGGCAGGTGCTATTCTAAACATTACTCGTCTCCATCTCCATGTTCTTTTTTCAAGTTGAAATATCACTGTAATTTCGTATCTGCTGTGTGTATCATTTCAACATTTGACGAGTACTTGGCTATGAGTTTTTATTGCAAATATAGAGCTATTTCAATAGTTATTTTGGATTAATCCCATCAATGAGGAAAGGTTTCATTATTGTCACGACCAGAGACTACCCCTACCCCTAGTCGTAATACGCTGCTTAGAACCACAAGTGATCCCAAGCTAACCCATGGTACTGGTATAATGCTTAAGCAACTGCTTAAAATATATATAAAAGCTAAACTGACTGAGCAGAAGCATAATCATAAGAAAAGTTGTTTCAATACGTTATTGTTAAAAGTTTACAACACTGTAATCTGAATGAAAGTGGGACTTAAACTACATAGAATAACTTTGACTGACTATCTATGAAGTCTCTACTAATACTGACTATAGGTAGTCGTGATATGACCCCAACTATCCCTAATCAATACATACGAATAAAAAAAATGAAATACTGGAACTACAATCGACTTGAGTCCTTGAAATAAAAGAACTCATCACCTGCTGGCTAAATGCTATGACCTACTTGACTATGATCCTGATAGTAAGCACCTGAATCTACGTTACATGAAAAATATAGGGAGAAGAGGTATGCGATTAGTACTTTGGAATGTACTGAGTATATGAGATATGCACTAGTCATGAAAAAAACTTAAAACATGCTTTGAAACTAAGGACATAAGCCATTTGCTGAAATATGCATTTAAAACATGTCTGTACGCAATAGCTATGAGGCGTATTGAGATCTTTAAATCATGAGCTAAAATATTTCTGTAAACTGAGAAGCGGTAGAAACATAACTATAATATTTAATCTCAAGTTAATGCTAAATATGTTGTAAAATTGTACTAAATGCTAACTGATTTCAAAGAGGATGAACTGAAGTACAATGACCCTATATGAAATACACAAATACTAATATGCAATGATAATATGAGAAGTCATGGTTTAAGAGCAAGTAAAACTAAACTGAGGATCATGTGCAAACACTGAGTCTGAAATTATGGGATGTGAACTGATGCAATCACCATATAAATAAACATGTAACTGATCAATATTGTACTGAGTAAACTGATTATGAGGTCATGCAATAACTGAGTTTGATCTGTGGGAGCTACTGTTAACCGACATATAACCATGTGAGCTAAACATGGAGTTCGAGGTATAAACCACATCGAAAATGGCCCAATATACTTTGCCAAGGTATAAAAGCTGATCTAATGTAGTTCCACTAAATTGATGTCCAAAAGGATTAAGGTGTTAATCCTGGTCTGACGGGTGACCCTTTAGAACCTACGGTGGCATAGTAGTTCTGGGACTTAGGGACTTCTACTAAAGGTCTCAGACTAACTGACAGGTGAGCCTTCATCTCTGTGTTTGCTCGATGCTAAGTACTACTCCCAATTGAATATAAATTGATATACTGAATAGCTCAATAATACTGAAGTTCTGGTATTGGAAGATAAGTGCTTTATCTGAAAGTATTCTGAATCATAAAAACTGAAGTACTGATTGTTTAACTGACAATGCATGATACCCTAGGTCATCGGGTGTTCATAACCCGTCATCTTTGAAGAATGCAATATCATGATAAATTTGATAATTTGGAGAGAAATATGAAATTTCATACACAAGTCCAAAATCATGAATTTATCAACATACTGTGGGTTCAAAATTCTAAATATGTAAAGATGCTAAATTTTATGGGAAAACATGATATGCCAACTAATATGGACTGAAATCCGCAAAATCATGATAAATAATGCTTAATAGTCTTGAAAATTGATACAGCATACGTAGCTTGATCATATGCTTTAAATTTGAAGTAATATCATGTAAATCATGCATGGACATAAGAATATTGTGAATGCTATAATATAGTTATAAGAAATCATAAATAATAGTGAAAACATGCTTATGTATGTAAATATCAAGGAGAACTGAATTTAAGCTTGAAATTCTATTTGGGTAAAAATCCTAGTTCATGGGAATCATAGAAATCATAACTGAAATTCATATTTTAAAACTAGATTTTGGGCATAAGGGTGAAAGAAATCCCTTATTAAATACCCACATACCTAGACTAATGAAATCTTGGACTGAAGCCTTGAGAATCTGGCTTTGAGAAAAACCCTAGGCTTAGGCTTGCTTGAGAGTTGTATCGCTTGATTTTCTAACTTAGAATGAGTTTGGGGTGATTAAATAGATTTATACCTCTTGTAACAGCTAAAACGACGTAGTTTTGGGGTTAAAAGAATGAGAAAAGACCAAACAACCCTTTTAAAATAGTCTAAAAAAGTTGTTGGTATCAGTCCCAACGAGTTTGGTGACGACCCGTAGGGTCTGGGGATGATTCGTGGCCCGAGTCGTCGTCGTCTGGGACTCAAATTTTGGTCCTACTACCGTGGCAACGAGTCACCCTACGACGCGTAGTGGCCTGACGATGAGTCGTTGTCACGGGCAATTTTGCAGTGTTTCAGTAAATTGGCCATAACTTTTTACTCCAATACTGGATTAAGGCGAAACTGGAGGTGTTGGAACGCTAATTCAATTTTCTATCTTTTGGTGGGTCTTGAGCTCAAAAACTCTTAGTAATATAAAAGTTATGCTCTTCTGAAGTTGGCTATAGCAATATTTTTCACAAGAATTCAATCGTAAGGGATATTTTGACTTCTCTATGAGCTAGGAGCTATTTGTGGCCTTAATATATATCTAAATCACTTATTAAACTACCAAAATATGGTTTGTGCTTTTGCATATACTTGAAGCATGGTTCTAATATTGGCTTGGATTTTCGGGGTGTTACAGTTATCTGCCTTGTTTTGTTTTTTTTGATGATAAAGGCTTCCTTCACTATTCAAAATTAAGGGTGTGTTCGGTGTGGAGAAAACGTTTTTCAATTTTTTCCACGTTTGGTTGGTCAAAATTTTTGGAAAATATTTTTTTCTAGAAAAACAAGTTCCTTAAAATGAGGAAAATGACATCCCTAATGAAAGTAGGGAAAACAAGTTCTACAAGTTATTCCACATTGATTGTGTCTTCTCCACCTCCAACACATCGCATCTTCACCCCACCCCCGTAGCCTCGCCACCCCTATCCCTCTCCCCCCACCTCCCATAGTATTTTTCTTAGATTATATATTAATGTTTTTAGAATAATGCTTTTTTGCATATATACCGAACACGAGAAAGTTAGTAAAACACACTTATTTTCCTGGAAAACATTTTTAATAGAAAACGTTTTCCTTCATACCAAACACACCACCCTAAGAGAGCAAACTATACTCATGATTTGTAATTGAAGGCTCATCTTACTCTTGAGTGATATGTGTATTGACCTTTTTTGGTCTTTTTTAGGTGTTCTGAGTGGTGTCACTTTGGAGGTACCTCCACTGAAGGAATATAGACATTCGTTCTCCTTGTATTTCCTGGTTCCAGGTGAGTACACATTATTAGCTGCTGCTGTGATTGATGATGCTAATGAAATGCTCCGGGCCAGAGCAAGAGCTAATACATGTGATGAGTCCATATTTTGTCGTGGGCCACCATTCCATATCCGAGTGAATGGGACTATGTGATGTCCTTATTGAAGTGTCCATAGTTTACCAAAACCAGGTGAAACTTGCCAGCTTGAGCCATTTTTATTTGTAGAGTATCCCTTGTTATTTGCACTTGGCATTTCTTGTCATTCCTCTTTATATAGAGTTTCATTTTGCTTTAGGAGTAAACTACATCACTCGGTTTCCAATTGATGTACATTAGGATTCTACAGTGATTTGTAAAGCTGTTCCAGACGATGAAGAGCTGGACATTTTCCCCTGCAATTTACAGTGTTATGATTTTGTTGCCTGTGTAACTAAGTTGCTTTAGCCTTAAAGTAGATGTTTCTACTATTAACTGTGGGTTATTTGTTTATTTTAGAATCAGGCACTAATGAACCTACATGGTACCTGGAAATATCAAAAAAGAAAAAAGATTATCTCACAGGATCTACTGATTGGTGCCTTTTATACTGACAATATATTTTTGGCCAGATCCAAGTCTTGCAGAAATGCAAGGTAAGGCTGCACACAATAAACCCTTGTGGTCCAACCCTTTCCCGGACCGTGTGCATAGCAGGAACTTTAGTTCACCGGGCTGCCAAGTCTTGAAAGAGAGAAATGAGCAGAAACCTTTTTTTCTTCTATTTGGGTTCTGCTATTAACCTTTCCTGTAGGATGCTTTTTGATTTTTCAAAATTCGTTAACGGCATATCTTTTTTCTTTTTGCTACATATTCCACTTACTTCTCCATCTACTTAAAAACTTTTTTTGTTTTATGGTTGTCTAGCGTTGCATACGTACTGTCTCTATTGAAGCCACACTCATTTCCTTTTTTAAATCTGGGAGGAGTGGGTCCGATTCGATATTTGTTCCGTCAAATCCAATTATGAGTGATTGTAACCAGGCCTGATGAACGGTGAAGTTACACTTTTTTAGGCATCTTGAGTTTTTTTATTTATTTTCTGATTTTTCTGAAAGAAATTCTAGATGACGAAGTTCTTCTTACTTCACTTCTAGGAAGTGAAATGGTTTGTCAGTTCTCATTTAACATTCCTCCGTCTTTCTCATTTGATTAAAGGTTCTCCATGCTGTGGTGCTCTCAGTTCAAGCTCTCAGATATAGGTATTCATCTGATATTGCTGAGCTCAACTAGTAAGTAATTTGATCGGAAAAGCCGTTTTAAGATGCCTTATTTTAAAATCCCAACATGTAAGAAAGAGATGTAAACAAACCACAGCCGTTGAATTTTATTAAGTTCAACAATTAATCAAACTCTTTACAACTTGACCTGCTGCTTAGGCGTGGGTGCGCCTCATTGGCTGAGCAAGCCTCAAGTTACTAATCAAGCGGACCAATCCCTTGATGTTGTTATTTGAACAAAATAGCAGAAGTGTGCCATTTTGGTCATTGCATTATTTCTTGAGGAGGACAAGAATCATTGACTAGAGTCATTAGTGATCGTGCCCATCCATGTAGGTGGCATCATTCCAGTCTGTTCATGAACAGTCTTAAACAATGGTGGCAATGTTTTGTAGATGCCAGCAACCTCTTTTAGGGCACTTCCACCACCTTCTGCATTTGCCTCATGAGATCCTCCATTTGTCCAAATGCTGATTTTTGGTTGTAGTCCTCGAATAGCCTCGCCATTAATCTTGGCAAGCTCTTGAAACATTCCACCACTAATCATTAAGTAATCCCTTAGAGCTCCATAGTTTCCACCCAAAGCTTCTAAGAGAGTGTGCAAATACATGCCTTGTGCTTCTGCTAGAGCCTTAAGTCCTTCTGCTTCCTTCATCTTTGCATACAAATCTCCATCAATGATCTGTTTACGTCTGTAGAAATCAGCCTCCGCAGTTGCTTTCTGTGCTTCTGCTTCTTTCTCCTTTTCATAGAGAAATGCTTCTGCTGCTTTTTGTTTCTTGTATAGCTCCCAGTTTGCCTCTTGCACCTTTTAGACCAATGAGGCATTAGAAGCTTCAAAGTTAGGAAGTTTTTATAAGTTGAAGTTTTATGTAAAAAGTAACCTAGTTATCATTGTATCTAATATACTTTATCACTTGTTAAACTATACTGATAGTGTGAATTATTGTCGATTCTCGCATAATCAAAGATATTACTCCCTCCATTCTAGTTTATGTGGAGACATTTTCTTTTTAGTCTGTTCCAAAACAGATTTGACAATTTTTGAAATTTACTTAGGCTTCTCATTTTATTTTTAATGTGAATATTTAAGACTTGCAAGTTTCAAAAGTCTTATAACCAAACAAGCGCAATGACATGTGTATGATCTCAAATTTCAGAAGTCTTCATATTTTCCATTTTCCTTGAACTTTAATCCAGTTCAAACATTGGCACATAAATTGGAACGATGGAGTTTCTATTAAGTAAATTTTTGATAATGAAGCATGGCCTATTTAAGTAGAGGTGAATCATTTTATGTTGTAGGCTAACCTTTGTTTCATACTCAACACTAGCTTTGCTCAGGAACTCAGCCTTAAGCTTCTCTGTCATGGCCAAAGCATTCATCCTCTCTACTTCCTTTTGCAACTCAGCATCTCTCAAAGCCACTGCTTTCTCTGCCTCCACCTCTGCTACTTGTGCTTCTTTAGCCCACCCTGCTTTCTTCTTTGCCAATACTGCATTTGCTTCAGCAACTTCTGCTTCTCTATGGTTTTCATAAACCTTCACTTCTGTCTTCACTTTTATCTCCTCCTTCGTCCCTTCTCCTTCTCTCTGCGTTGATATAATCCTCGTTTCTGCATCGATCTTTGCAGCATTTTGTAGTGTTTGTCCTGACCTTAGCTTTGCTCCTATCTCTCCTTTCATTCTGGCTTCCGCGACGTCTATTTTCGCTTGGTTTGCAGCTTCCATTTGAGTCTTTTGACCCAAGTAGGAGAAGTATTCGTGTCCTTGAACATCAACAAGTTGTTTGACGTTTGCATTGTAGATTAAAAGCCCGAATTGGTTTAGTTCGAGCTGGACTTTCTCGAATACTTCTTGTTTGAACTCTTTGGTGCCTTTGAATATTTCTTCCATTGTCATTGATGCGGCTAGAACTCTAGTTTCTCCTTCAATGATACCTTGAACAAGGGGAACAACCAAATTAATTATAACACTGGGGTGTGAACTAGGATATATGAAGTGGATGGAAATCATAGGAGATCAAAATTTAAATCCCCCATATATTAGGCAATTTCTTTTCATCCCCGCAAGTTTTGATTCGTAGATTTATCCAGTACCTATATTGGTAGGAAGTAGTATGTACACGTGAAATAGTCAATGTGCACTGAACTTGTTTGGAACGCCGCCATTATAAGAAGTGATACCTTGAATAAGGAAATTACTAAATTAAAAATATCATCCAACGGTGTGATTTAACGGTCAATGAACTAAGACAAAAAGATCATGGGAAGCTAGGGCGACAATCCTACCGAGAAAAAGAAAAAAATTGGTGTATTCTTCCCATCTACCTAAGTTTGGTGGGGAGAGTTATCCGGTGTCAATAGTGGGAGAGATAATAGTATCTATGTAACTCCTGAAACACCCTAGGTGTGCGTAAGTTGCTTCAGACACTACCGTTGTATACAGCAAAAAAAGGAAAAAAACATGTACCTTGAACAAGTTCTTTGACATGGTTTGAGAGTTTGTCATGTGGAGAAATGAGTTTTGCATACTTCAATAGACTGGCTTCATCATCAACTCTAGGACCAACTGTGAAAACTGCTGGAAGTAGAAAAGGTAGTTTTTCAGCACTCATAGCTTGGACTTCAAATGTGTAATTCACAGGTGAAACATCAAATTTTGTCCATGATTGTCCTGGAAGTACCCATGCTTTCTTTGTTATACGTATATCTTTGATCCCTAATCCTGTGATCACCAAGTACTCCGATGCACTTGCAACTCTATACATTTTGAGGACACTGAACTGTTTTTGGTATTATGGGCGAGTTATAAGTGGTGGTGGAGGTGTCAATACCAAAAGAAAAAAAACTGGAATTAGCTACGAATTTGGTCGTTAGTTTGTTGCTAAATAGCTCTTGGATAACAAATTTTGATAATATGTGGCTAATTAGTAGTATATTATGATGGAATATGAATGAGATTTAGACTTTAGAGGGTATAATATAGTGAAGTTTGCAATGAATATGTCAAATATGAACACACTATTGAAGACTTCTGAAATTTCAAATTCTGAAATTTCGAAGTAATGCAAGCCGTTTACTTCAAGATAAACATTAAAAAGTGTAATTGTTAGACTTTAATATAATAAACTATTGACTATAGAAAATGATTGACTAATAAAATTTTAAATAATGATTTACGATCGTACTTTTCTATAATAGTCGTTTTCTATACCATTTCACTATAATTGCCATAGTTTTGGTGGAATTAGTTTTTCACATTATGTTATATTATATATTGTTTATAATAATGTTTTGCTAGAGCAATCAAAAGATATTAGAACATGATATTGTTATAAAGAAGTTTAATTGTAGATTTGTTTGTTACTTTTGGTTACAATTGAAAAATTTTATGCATTTTATAAGCCATGTCATAGCTGTAGTATTTGGACAAAATGGATTTTTTTGGGTCCCACCTGTCAGACTAATTCCCATCTTCTTCATATTCTTTTGCTTTCTCTGTCATTACTTCCTTTTTTTTTTTTTTTTTTTTTTTGGACAATTTATTTTTCGCTCTTCCTTTTTTGGGTTACTTTTTGTTTACTGTTATCTTTTATTTCTTTCTTTGCAATTTTCTCAAATTGTTTATTTCTTCTCAACTCCAATACTAAGTAAATTAAAATTTCCGTTTTTTCTGCATTTTTTTCCTCCTAATTCTTATTTATAGATATTTGTAACAATTTAAAATTTTTAATCATTTGATTATGATTGTGATTTCTTTTTTAATTATGTTTTTTTCTGCAGGTGATGAAAAAAATAGTGACAGTGAAAATGCAAAAGAAAATGCAAAGCGGAAAAGGGAAAAATATTGGTCTGATAGGTGGGTTCAATAAATTCATTTGTTAATATAATTAAGGCTTCATACAATTATGATATGGCGTATGAGATGCATAGTACTTCCATTATTTCATAATAAGTGAATTGTTAAGATGTTTTTAATATTTAAATTAATTTAATTATTCAATCTTAAAGAGTAACGCTGAAATGTTCTTTTAATTTTACCCTTTATTTTAATTTCCTATGTAATAACTTCAAGAAACTTAATTTCTTATACTTATTTATTGTTTTCAATTATTTTCTTGAAAGTAGTTATCATTATTAATATCTTAGATTTTCAAGAATAGTTTCACAATAATTACAAAAGGCAAAAATGAAAATAATATATAATTTATATCTTAATTTTTTTTTTTCTAATAGGTGTGTATTACTACCTCAATAATTCACTTATTATGAAATAGGGGAGTAAAATTTTCCGTTTCAATCAATGTCAACATTGAGAAATGAAGATTGATCTCCAAGTATTCTCAAGAAATGGTCAACATTACATTATATTGAGCCAAACCATGAATTTCTCGATTACAAATATACAATCAAGATAATAATTAATTAATGCAGTACTGCAGCTTCATAGGAATTGCTCAACATCATCAACGTTCGGAAAAAGTCGTAACGTTTAGATTTTGCTTAGCAAGTTCTGACTCTATTTTTCGGATTATTAAAAAATATATTATTATAGGTCAATTTTATCTGATTGAACAAAAAATATAAATAATTTTGATACGTATAACTTCACCCTATTTTGTTAGAATATTTACATCATTTAAGTTATATTCTTATCTCGGTGTATAAATATTTGTGAGGTTAGCTACTTCGAAGCAACTTTAACCATGCATGATTGAAATCGTAAAAATTAGTGTTTTTTTAAATTTAAGAACAAACTTTTGATACTTATTACCTATAGTTTGGTCTTGACAAGTTAAATAGTTGGTACTTTTATCTAAAGGTTGACCTTGACACAAAGAAATTTCAATATTTTTTCTTGAAGTTTAGCGTAATTAATCTAAAGTTCAAGCATAAATATGAATGTTTGGCTTAATAATATCACATTTATGAGATACTCGAATTCCTATCAAAGATGTCCTAATAAGCAGCTTAGACATCAACCGATCAGAAGGCTATGCTAGTTGTATATAATTATGCTTTTCTCCATCAAGTAGCTATTAAGCTTGCATAATGGGATTCGAGAGTTTAAGAACCGTGTTGACTAGCTGTTTATATAAATTTTTATCAATTTTACAAGAATTATTCATGTGAATAAAGATCTTGTACGATAAATGTTGGCTGCTTATGAAGCTATTGAGATAGCTTTCATATAAAGGTTTAATAGAATGACCTAAAGCCAAAATTTAGAAAAGATGTCATATTTTTATTTAATAATTTATATATATATTATTCTCATAACTTCTTAAGATATATGGTCGTTAATTATAAGTTGTTTATTAATCTTTTTATGCAATTGACAATATAATATTTCTTCTAAGATTTTGTAAGCTATATATATATATATATATATATATATATATATATATATATATAAATTATTGTACCTAACATAACACTACAAAATGTCTAGATCTTAGGTAAGTTTTTATCGATTACAGTTTTGAAAATCTTTTTATTTGAGTCAGTTATTACACAAGCTATAAAAATTATTGTAGAAATAATAGGGGGCTTTGAGCTAAAAGTGACAAAAGAGTTTGAAAATGAGATGTAGGTGACTCAAGTCTTAATAATTGAGTGTCGGTGATAATTATTTTATTATGGATTAAGAAAGTTGGGTAAGTTTGAGAATAACCCACAAGTTTTTAAATTTACATTTTGATCCAAATGTTTACCTAATATAACAGAAAATGGAAGAAAAAAAGGCACGCTTCTCTCTCTTCTCATCCATTGTTGTTTTCTCTCTCTTAGCTATTTTTGTTGTTTATTGTTGCTTCTGTTTTATTCATCATCTTCTGCTTCATTATCACCATCTTCCATTTCATTATCATCTTCATCTTCTTTTTATTGACCATTGTTCTTGTTGTTGTTGTTACCGTTACTGCTTCTATTTGACCAATTTCTTAGGTCAAATTTTATTTCGTACATCACTTTCCACTTTGGTATTACTTCATAGGAGATTTTGGTAAGTCAAATTATGATTTTAATTGAATTTGTCATCTGGATAACCGCTATTGTGTTGTTTTTTCAACAATAGATAGCACACGAACATGAATGAAACATAAGAGCCATTTGATTAAATAGATCAATCATTTGTTGCGATAGATGAGCCATCTGTTGCAACGAAAGACTCATATATTGGATTCATGTTTATGGTTCTATAGTGCCATAACATGAATCAAACAGATGGGTCATCTGTTACAACATATGACCCATCTATTGCAATAGATTAGTTATCTGTTGCAACAGGATAAATATCTATTGCAACAGATTATAACCTGTTGCAACAGAACCTGAACTCAATTCCAACAGACGTGTCATCTGTTACAATAAGGCAAATATCTATTGCAATAGATTAGTAACCTGTTGCAATAGAACCTGAACTCAATTCCAACAGACGTGTCATCTGTTGCAATAGGTAAGTTATCTGTCGCAACAGGTTAATTATCTATTGCAATATGTCACTCATCTGTTGGAATCAGCTTCAAATCTTTCTTAGTAATGTAACATCTATCCCAACAGGCGCTTCGTCTGGTGTAACAAATATATAGTTTGTTACAACATATGTTTAACCTATTATAACAGATGACTTATTTGTTGAAATCAGCTTCAGGAGCATAATATGAATCCCAACAGGTAAGTAATCTGTTGTGACTGATCATTTACCTGTTGCAACTTATTTTTCACCTATTGCAACAAATTACACATCTGTTGGGATTCATGTACAGCACTATGAAATCACTATTAACTCTTTTTAGCAGATGACTTTATTTAGGTACCACTAATGGAGGGATCAATAACAATAGGGGTAGATTGTTATGGTCAATGGATCGAGAAGAGCAGTAGATATATTTGGCGTTGGAAGGAGGGCGAAATACTAGAGACGATAGCTATGACAGTTCAAAATGATATTTCGTATGGTATTTTGTGAACTTAATCATTAGCTATTGTGGACTGAATTGTCAATCGAAAGAACTCGTCATCAGCTACATGCACAGCTCCTTTGAAAATCAGAGGATACTACCTTTTAAGATAACCAATCAGGTTCGATTACGTGCTTATCTTAGTGATTTATCCAAACCGATATTAAGGGTGTACGTGATTGAAAAAATGAGAGAGAATGAACAAAAAATAGGTTCTGACTCTATTTTTTGGATTATTAAAAAGAATATTATTATAGGTCAATTTTATCTGATTGAACAAAAAATATAAATAATTCTGATATGTATAACTTCGCCTTATTTTGTGAGAATATTTACATCATTTAAGTTATATTCTTATCTCGGTGTATAAATATTTGTGAGGTTAGCTACTTCGAACCAACTATAATCATGCATGATTGAAATCGTAAAAATTCGTGTTTTTTAAACTTAAGAACAAACTTTTGATACTTATTACCTATAGTTTGATCTTGACAAGTTAAATAGTTGGTACTTTTTATCTAAAGTTTGACCCTTGACACAATGAACTTTTAATATAGTTCAAGCATAAATATAATTAATCTAAAGTTCAAGCCTAAATATAATTAATCTAAAGTTCAAGCATAAATATGAATGTTTGACTAAATAATATTACATTTATGACATACTCGAATTCCTATCAAAAATGTACTAATAAGCAGCTTAGACATCAACCCATCAGAAGGCAATGCTAGTTGTATACATGAATTATTCATGTGAATAAACATCTTGTACGATAAATGTTGGCTGCTTATGAAGCTATTGAGCTAGCTTTCATATAAAGGCTTAATAGAATATGACCTAAAGCCAAAATTTAGAAAGATGTCATATTTTTATTTAATAATTTTATATATATATATATATATATATATATATATTATTCTCATAACTTCTTAAAATATATGGTCGTTAATTATAAGTTGATAATTTATCTTTTTATGCAATTGACAATATAATATTTCTTCTAAGATTTTGTAAGCCACGAATAGATATATATAAATTATTGTACCTAACATAACACTACAAAATGTCTAGATCTTAGGTAAGTTTTTATCGATTATAGTTTTGAAAATCTTTTTATTTGAGTCAGTTATTACACAAACGGTAAAAAGTTATTGTAGAAGTAACAAGGGACTTTGAGCTAAAAGTGACAAAAGAGTTTGAAAATGAGGTATAGGTGACTCAAGTCTTAATAATTGAGTGTAGGTAACAATTACTTTATTATGGATTAAGAAAGTTGGGTAAGCTTGAGAATAACCCACAAGTATTTAAATTTACACTTTGATCCAAATGTTTACCGAATATAACAGAAAATGAAAGGAAAAAAGGCACGTTTCTCTCTCTTCTCATCCATTGTTGTTTTCTCTCTCTTAGCTATTTTTATTGTTCATTGTTGCTGCTGCTTTATTCATCATCTTCTGCTTTATTATCATCATCTTCTACTTCATTATCATCTTCATCTTCTTCTTGTTGACCATTGTTGTTGTTATCGCTACTGCTGTTATTTCACCAATTTCTTAGGTCAAATTTTATTTCGTACATCACTTTCCACTTTGGCATTACTTCATAGGAGACTTTGGTAAGTCAAATTATGATTTTTAGTTGAATTTGCCATCTTGGTAACTGGTATTATGTTGTTTTTTCAACAATAGATAGCATGTGAACATGAATGCAACATAAGAGCCATCTGTTGCGACAGATGAGCCATCTGTTGCAACGGAAGACTCATATGTTGGATTCATGTTTATGGTTCTATAGTGTCGTAACATGAATCGAACAGATGGGTCATCTGTTACAACATATGACCTATCTGTTGCAACAGATTAATTATCTGTTGCAACAGGATAAATATTTATTGCAACAGATTAGTAACCTGTTGCAACAGAACCTGAACTCGATTCAAACAGACGTGTCGTCTGTTGCAACAGGGTAAATATATATTGCAACAGATTAGTAACCTGTTGCAATAGAACCTGAACTCGATTCAAACAAACGCGTCGTCTGTTGCAATAAGTAAGCCATCTGTCTCAACGAGTTAATTATCTATTGCAACATGTCACTCATCTATTAGAATTAGCTTCAAAGGCTCCTTAGTATTGTAATATCTATCCCAACAGATATTTTATCTGTTGCAACAGATATATAGTCTGTTACAATAGATGTTTCACCTGTTACAACAGATGACTCATCTGTTGAAATCGATTTCAGGAGCATAACATGAATCCCAACAAGTAAGTAATCTATTGCGACTGATCACTTACCTGTTGCAACTTATTTTTCACCTGTTGCAACAGATTACATATCTTTGGATTCATGTATGACACTATGAAATCACTATTAACTTTTTTTAACAGATGACTTTATTTAGGTACCACTAATGGATGGATCAATAACAATAGGGGTAGATTGTCATGGTCAATGGATCTAGAAGAGCAATATATATATTTGGCATTAGAAAGAGGGTGAAATGCTAGAGACGATAGCTCTGATAGTCCAAAGTGATGTTTCATATGACGATTTTGTAAACTTAATCATCAGCTATTGTTGGCTGAATTGTCAACCAGAAGAACTCGTCATCAGCTACATGCACAACTCCTTTGAAAATCAGAGGGTACTACCTTTCAAGATTACCAATCAGGTTCGATTACGTGCTTATCTTAGTGATTTATTCAGACCAGTGTTAAGGGTATAGGTGGTTGAAAAGATGAGAGAGAATGAGAACCAGAATGTAGAAGAAGAACAATAACAAGACATTTTTGATGATAGGTTGGATGATCTAGACATAAATATTTCAGATGATGATCAAACACCTACGTCTATTGATGCGACCAATATGGTGGGCAGTTCTTCTCGATCGATATATCTGGCAATCTTCAAGACGATGGGATCGGCTATTTCAATGGATGTCATTCAAGGACAAGAAAGAATTATCTACTACTTTGTTTATTTCTTGCTTAAAAAAAGATTTCAAAATAAAGAAAGTGATTAATTCGAGCAAAGTCTTTTTCTACAAATGTGTTAATCCAAACTGCAAGTGGTGGTTGAAAGCGGTGAAGTACTTAAGTTTTGATAGATTCATCATTCATAGACATGAAAAGTATCACACATGTGGTTCGGAGCACATCTCAGACAAAAATTCTTACACCACGTCAAAGGTCCTCGGTGAATATTTCAAGAATAGTTCCCCGATGGCAAAGGCCCTTCTACAAGGGTTATGGCCAATCAACTCCTTACGAAACTGGTGTCCTGGTAAGTTATTGGAAGATATATACGGCCATGGGGATTTCCAGGGACCTGGTTAAGGGAACAAACGAGCATGGGTATGCAGTCCTGGATGCCTACTATTACACTTTGAGTCCACAAATCTCGAAAGTAAGACGACGTTGCATGTTATTAAAAATGGAAGGTTCAAGTAATTTTTTGTATCCTATGGTGCTTGGATTCATGGTTTTTCACATTTGAGAAAAGGTATAGCCGTCGATGTTACCTTCTTGAGGAGCAGGTATAATGGAGTTTTGCTAGCAGCGGTGGCGCAGGCTATAGAGAATCACATCTTTTCTATCACTTTTTGTGTAGCGGACAAGGAATGTGATGCCTCTTATGGATTTTTTTGAACAACTACGAATCTGGGTCGAAGATACCGAAAAGTTTTGTTTTATTTCGGATAGGCATCCAAATATTCCAAAGATGGGTTCAATTTTCTTCACTTCAGCTTACTTTGGTTGTTGCATCGGGTATCTTGGAGAGAACATTTGGACCAACTTTCACAACGAAAGGGTCGTGACCCTTTTTTATAAAGCAGCTAAAGCACATAGTAGAGAGGAGTTTTTAGACCATTTCAATCAAATAGTGGATATGCATTCCAAGGCAACAGAACATCTCATACATGTCGATTTCGAGAGATGGAGCCAAGCATTTTGTCTGACTGATAGGTACATTCTTATGAATTTAATGTCTTGTTTAAGTTACAAGTTTAGTATGATGTCGTACTAAGTGATTCTTTTGTATAGGTACAATATTATGACATCAAACATAGTTGAATCGGTGAATTCATTGTTTAGTGATGAAAGAGAATTTCCCATCAAGGCTCTGTTTGAAATAATAAACAAGAAGTATGATCAATTTTTTAACGAAAGGTGTGTACAGTTCAAGAACGCAGGAACCCCATTTGTTCTAGTAACAACAACAACAACAACAACAACAATAAACCCAGTATATTCCTACATAGCGGGGTCTGGAATTTGTTCTAATAATGCAAAAAATAATATCAATGAACATCATTCTGGGGAATAGGTTATTGTATCATCAAATAGCTGATTACAAATTCAGTATCACCGGTCATAGTGATGTTGCCACGGTCGATCTTCAAACAAGATCTTGTACATGCAAAGTTTTTGACTTGGACAAAATACCCTGTCAACATACTATAGCAGCGCTTCGAGCTCAATACGGTGCAAAATATGAACCTAAAATTTACGATCACTCCTCTCCATATTATTCGGGAAAAAAATATACAATGGCATATAATGGGCATATTACTCCAGTGCCTCTCGAAGAATGTTAGGTTGTTCTTGCAGAGCCTTTGGGGAGATTAATACCTCCTCCATATATTGACCTAAGCACTATCAAACCGGAAAGAAATCCACATAAGAAGAGGCGTGGAGTCGGGGAATTATTTCCATCAAGAAGAAACAAGTTCTCCATATGCAAGCGCGTTGGCCACAAAAAAACTACATGCCCGGATAGTAATCCACCATGATTGTTGTAATTGCAAAAACTTGTGTATTATTTGTTTTTGACTTTTATATGTTTAACTCATTGTTGTGAACGTAATGTTATCATTTATTATATATAAAATATCTTTTTTAATAACTTGTGCATCAATAAAAAGAGGCAAAACATGAACTAAATACAACATACCATAATTATTTTCAACAGATTACCGATCTGCTGCAATAGATAGACATTAGTTGGAAGAACACAATACAGTTCATCAAACTGGAATGTTTTCCTCCAACAGATGACAAATCTGTCGCAACAGATGGATAATATGTTGATAGAAACCCAACCAATGACCAATCTGTTCCAACACATGGTCTATCTGTTGAAAGAACTCAAAAGCCAAAATTGTTATTACTACTGGATTCAAAATTGCTCCTTACCTCCAACCATCGACATATTAACACGTATGTTTAGAAGAAGAAATAGACAAAATAAAAATTGAATAAGAATTCAAAAGCCAAAGTCGACTAAAATAAAATTTTCATTAAACGAAAAAATAAAATACATTAAGTATAGATCCGAAATACAAAAAATTAAAATACATATGCAAAAAAAACACATTCCAATTATTATTATCATCATCCGCATCATTATTATTGTCAACCGACCAATCTTCAACTGGCAGCAGCAGGGCCCTCTTTAGCTGCGAATCTCTCAGAGCATCCTTGCTCTCACAGCACCTAACTCCCACTGCAGGTCATTAACCTGCCTCTGAAGCTTTCGCACTGTGTCTCGCAGAATAGCAATGTCCCAAACAGGATCAGCCATATTTAGAACACAGATGAATTGACAAAAAATATAAACACAAAAGTAAAGAAATGATACGGGATTGACTAAGAACACACAAAACACACACTCAAAACAGTCCACAAGTTTAAGAGAACCGAGGACCCTTTGAGTGACCCCTCTCAGATTCAAGATCTACAACAAAAACACAATGTAATGAGATGATTAACACCTATTTTAAGCGAATAACAAACTAGATTAACAACATGAGAATGAAGAACAAGATGAACTTAACAACGGGAATAACAACAACAACACAAATGGGTACAATACGAGATACAAACATTACAAGATTGCAAGAATAGAAAGGATAGATAGAGTGACATATACTATCTCATGAACTAAGAACCTAAGTGTATTCAAGCACCTAAAACCTTAATACAATGATAATAGGAATACCTACTCTCTTCGGTGATCACAAGAGAGACCTCAACCTCCTCTAGCACCCAATGTTCTAAGCAAGAATGCAACACTAGTGATTCCACCCTAGTATCACCCTAGTTACAAGTTTCGGATTTATGCCTCAAGGAGAGAGAACTTGTCTTTCAATGTTATACAACATATATTATCATCAAAGTCTAATGAATGAAACCCTAAAAGGTTCTATTTATAGATATTACAAAAATAGTGTGAAATGTCCATAATACCCCTCAAGGGTGAGGTGCCCATCAAGTGCAAGAAGTGGGCTGATTTTGGTGTGTTTTGGCCCTCCTTTACACTTCACTTATGCACTTACTTGGATGGATTTATTACGCACTCATTCACGTCCATCCTCGTGGTGGTACTTGTATCATCCTCCCCTTCTTGAAAAGGATTTGACCTCGAATCCGTACCTCACAAAATTAAGAGAAGACAACAAGCACACATCCTCAAGATATGAGGGGTTAGGGTTAGAAAAATACACACATCATATTCCATGCCGAGGGGGGGACAAACTTGGAGTATATCCATGGGTCCTTTGTGTTAAACATACAAAGCTTAGTACAAAAGATACAAAAGAAGCGGTCATCATCCATAAAAAGAGATAAGGAAGAACATTGTCTTCCTTCATTAGCACCCGCAACCAAACATTGCTTGCCATCTTGACCAAGCATTAAGTGGGGAGTGTAGAGATTTCCACATTCCAAGAGGGTGCCGAGATCAAATGGAAAAATTAGCCAAGGGCCTAAGCCGAGACTATCCCTTTCTTCCCCTAGAATGTCACTCCCACATTCACACACAAAAATATTTTCATACACATAGTCTCTATGAAAAAAACTAATTGCAATGTTTTTACCACACAAGATGTTCAAAGAGTCATATGCATTATCAAGATCAATTCTACAGACATCATCACTAACTTGAGAATTTTTAAGCACACTATTCACATGCTCAAGGAGTGAACTACATTTAAGAGCAAATTGATCATCATGCACACCAAGAGTAGTACCAAGAGTACTCATTTCCGAGACTACACATTCCTTGACCATAAGAGTACTTTCATCTTTCAAGAAAAGATTTCCATCTTTAGGAAGAATGTTATCACACCATAGTGGGTTAGCATATCAGCTATAGCCTTCAAGGCAAGCTATACCATCATTTTCACCACTAGGTTCATTAGGAGTGTTTATATCATCTTCAAACAGAACATTAAACATAAATAAAACATAATCTATCTCACGGACAGATTTGGAACTAGCAAGTTCTTCACTCTCTATAAGTTCACTATCTCGTACCAAAGATGTTTCAATCTCCTCTTTACCTTGGTGTGGGTCGGGGTAGCCGACCTCTTCCTTCGGAAAGCTCTCGTCACAAAGTGTTTGGACAAGGGAAGTTGGATTTTGTGGGATAAGTTTAGGTAGCAATTGGTGTAGCCTTTCCACATGCCATTTCATTTCTTCAATATAGTCGGTGATGCGGTTAAACGTGGCATCGAAATTGGTGGCAGCCATGGTACCTAAAGAAAAGACAACAATGAACAACAAAACAAACAAACTTGTTAGCTCAAAAATGTCTCACCACACTCTCACTCTCGATTTTTACCTCATCACACTTTGTTTCACAAGTGTTGAAAGACGGCTTGTACTTCGTGAGTGATTGAGGGATGAGTCTATCTTTGCTCGAAATAGATTTTCATTTGATTTGACTTAAAAGAAAATTTGTTTACGAACTTGAACCAACAAGACACAATGAATTCACAAAAGATAAAAACGCATAACAAACGCTTAACATGAATGAACAAACACAAAGACTAACTAACAATCTAGTAGAAGAGTACTAGTTTCCAATTAGTAGTAGAACCAACAAAATTGAAACTAAGGAACAACAAAAGGAAACTAAGAAATCTGAAATTTGAGCCAAAATTTGATGCGTGAACAGTACTTGATGACATGATAGTCACGTATTGGTTGCGGTTTCTACAATTTTTATTTTCCAAAGTCCAAGTCTGGACTAATTTTAATTTGGATTGGTGGAATTTGTTTAAGGAGGGAAGAATAAATCTTGGATCCTTTTTTTCAAGTTTCAAATTTCAAGACTTGACTTTTGTAGTCCTTTTCCTTAAAACATGAACCCTTGTTTCATGGGAAAGTGATTGAGAAGTGATGTAAAGTCTTTTGGTGGTTGGGGGTCTTTCAAGACTAACAATTACTTAAACCTCTTTCCTTCACCTTTTAAGATCTATCATTCACTTTATGTTTTAAAAATATATGAAGGAAGGTGAAGAACTTAAAGAACAACAACCACACCAATAACAATAACAACAATCTTCAAGAACAACAACAATTTCAACGGCCAACTCCAATCCACAACAACAAACGGCCAAGTCTCTTTAGTGTTGTGTCTTTGGTTTTAACAAGAGATGAAGGTTGTGAAGAACTTCAAGAACAACAACATTCACCAAGAATAACAACAACACTCCTTT
Source organism: Capsicum annuum (assembly GCF_002878395.1). Lineage (NCBI taxonomy): Eukaryota > Viridiplantae > Streptophyta > Magnoliopsida > Solanales > Solanaceae > Capsicum > Capsicum annuum. Next base: position 189,376,983 of record NC_061116.1, on the reverse strand, counting down.
CAACAAAAACAACCAAATACACGGCCAATCAAGTTTCTCAACAATAATGTCTACCACAACAATGTTCAACAACAATGGGTCAAGCTTATGTTCACAATAACAACATCAAAATACAAGCTCAAATCAAGATATAGACTCAATGTGTTAGTGAGGAACAAAACTAACACCTAGAGACAACAAAGACAAATAAAAATCCCGGCCAAGAAATAACAAAAACACAATTTTTGGCCAAGAACACAAAATGGATAGATTATTCTTTTTCTGGAATTTTCAGATTTCAATTATTTTTTTTGAATTTTCAGGTGAGCTAGCCCAAGATTTGATCTTGTAGGAACAAGATCAAGCCATGCTCTGATACCAAATGATACGGGATTGACCAATAACACATAAAACACACACTCAAAACAGTCCACAAGTTCAAGAGAATCGAGGACCCTTTGAGTGACCCCTCTCGGATTCAAGATCTACAACAAAAACACAATGTAATGAGGTGATTAACACCTATTTTAAGCAAATAAAAAACTAGATTAACAACATGAGAATGAATAACAAGATGAACTTAACAATGGGAATAACAACAACAACATAAACGGGTACAATACGAGATACAAACATTACAAGATTACAAGAATAGAAAGGATAGATAGAGTGACATACACTTTTTCATGAACTAAGAACCTAAGTGTATTCAAGCACCTAGACCCTTAACACAATGATAATAGGAGCACCTACTCTCTTCGGTGAGCACAAGAGAGACCTCAACCTCCTCTAGCACCTAACGTTCTAAGCAAAAATGCAACACTAGTGATTCCACCCTAGTATCACCCTAGTTACAAGTTTTGGATTTGTGCCTCAAGGAGAGAGGACTTGTCTTTCAATGTTATATAACATTCATTATCATCAAAGTCTAATGAATGAAACCCTAAAATGTTCTATTTATAGATATTACAAAAATAGTGTGAAATATCCATAATACCCCTCAAGGGTGAGGTGCCCATCAAGTGCAAGAAGTGGGCTGATTTTGGTGTGTTTAGGCCCTCTTTTACACTTCACTTGTGCACTTCCTTGGACGGAATTATTACGCACTCATTCACGTCCATCCTCGTGGTCGTACTTGTATTATTTGGTATTATTATTTTGATACCAAATGATACAAAAGTGAGTGTGTATCAAGAGAGTTAAGCCAACACAAGAACACAAGAATAACAAGATGAACAACAACAATGCTAGTGAATCGAAATAGGCCACACACGGCTTCACTAGACTTCAAGGTTTACAAAAATGACAAGATGATAGAGATTACAATAACAACAACAAGAGCAACAAAGTGACATCAACTATAGTGAATCGAAAATAGCCCCACACGGCTTCACTATGTTACCACATAAACAACAAGATTACAAAATTAAAGATAGTAACTTGACATACAATATTTAAGAATCTAAGAACCCTAATAATATGAAAGGACCCTAAGATTAAAGAATATTATCACCAAGCTCTTACTTGGACCAAGAGGAACTCAATGACCTTAAGATCCTAGTTTCTAGCCAAGATTCAACCCAAGTGTCACTCCAATTGGGAATTTTGGTTTTGAGCTTCTCTAATGGAAGAGAAAAGTTCAAAATATTACAAGTCTTGTGTTCTCAAAATATCATGAATGAACTACCCTAAAAGGTTCTATTTATAGATATTACAAAAATAGTGTGAAATGTTCATAATACCCCTCAAGGGTGAGGTTCCCATCAAGTGCAAGAAGTGGGCTGATTTTGGTGTGTTTAGGCCCTCCTTTACACTTCATTTGTGCACTTCCTTGGACGGATTTATTACGCACTCATTCACGTCCATCCTCATGGTTGTACTTGTATCATCAGCTCTCCTCCTAATACAACCACTAGTCCAATTCCACCTTTCCCACTCTTCTCTATGATTTGGCTCGAAACCTTTCAGACAAGATCAGATCGATGACTCCAAATAATTGCAGCTCCCAAAAAGGACCACATATTCCATAAACTTCACAATTATTTTTGGAAGCTGACCATATTATTTTCCAGTCTGTTTCATTCTCATCCCAATATGATTGAAAAAAGTTCCCTTTCTAATCCAAGACTAACTTCAATAAGAGATTATAACAAACAGGGCCAGTAGGATTTACCGTACCTTCCCGTTCGTTCACTAAGTTAAATCCATCAGACACCACAGGATACATATACTACACTCCGATGAAGATTTAGCCATTCCATTGGCCACTTTTCCAATAGCGACGGCTGTCTTTCCAGATATACACCTGAGGAATGACTCCACAGTTCATTCCTAAAGAGAAGTTCCCAAAATTAGCATCCCAAGGGTTTCTCCAAGATGTTGCTTCTACCCTCTCCCCTATTTTTATGTTTTCACTTATCCTCGTTCTAAGGATAGTAGAATCAGAAGGATGTTCAAAACTCTGCCATATTGTGCTCATATTGTTCAGAGGATCTACAAGAATGAAGTTCCCAGAATTTTGTAGAAGGGCAACTGAGTTCACCTGAGAGGTTGAAACATTTGATGACCAAAGAATCTCCTCTTCATCGTTCATAACAACGACATTTCCATCACCAGATATCTTCACAACCCCAGAAGAATCTCTTAAAGGTTTGTCCCCATTAGCCACGCAAATGATAATCGTTTAAGAAAAAATGTACCAATTACCAACATACCTATTACTGACGTTTAGAGGACTAAAAAATCCCAACTTAAAGATGCCTCTTTGGCACGATAACGTCCCAGGATGTCAGATATTGAGTGCTAGTAATGCTATCTAGTTCTGTACATAATCCTGTAACGAAACAATGAAGAATAACAAGAATTACATGAACAAACTATTGTAAATTTCTGCTGCTGCTGATCATCTTTTGGTTTTCCAAGCCTTTCTATTAACACGTTGTAATACTTCTTTTGTCTCAACTATCTTTATCAAAGCACAAGATGTTGAAAAAATCCACTATCACAATCTGCCAAATAGTATTTTTAATTTGTCGACCCCAGAGAAATATCACAAACATGTTAGAGGACACACATGTCATTGTCAATCAAAGTCTTTCAGGACAATGGAAAAATCATGTTTTGGAATTCATTTTTTCTTCAGAAGAAAAGACTTCTTTCCTACGAAAATTTTTTCCATACAAAACTACAACTTCTCATATATTTCAGAATTCAAAGAATAAATCCGATTTCCCTCCTTGCCCAGCCCTGGTAAATACTTGCCTACATTGGGTTTTATCACCAAAATCAAGCAATTTACTATGGTGGTTGAAGTTAAAGTGAGAATGCATATTACTTCAACGCGTTTAAGAGACAAATGTGTGTCTGCATTACATGTGTCTTACATTCATTGCTTTAGTTAAGCACCGGGTGCATACCATATTGATACGGGATTGACTAAGAATAGACAAAACACACACTCAAAACAGTCCATAAGTTCAAGAGAACCGAGGACCCTTTGAGTGACGCCTCTCGGATTCAAGATCTACAATAAAAACACAATGTAATGAGGTGATTAACACTTATTTTAAGCGAATAACAAACTAGATTAACAACATAAGAATGAATAACAAGATGAACTTAACAATGGGCATAACAACAACAACACAAACGGGTACAATACGAGATACAAACATTACAAGATTACAAGAATAGAAAGGATAGATAGAGTGACATACACTATCTCATGAACTAAGAACCTAAGTGTATTGAAGTACCTAGACCCTTAATACAATGATAATAGGAACACCTACTCTCTTCGGTGAGCACAAGAGAGACCTCAACCTCCTCTAGCACCCAATGTTCTAAGCAAGAATGCAACACTAGTGATTCCACCCTAGTATCACCTTAGTTACAAGTTTTGGATTTGTGCCTCAAGGAGAGAGGACTTTTCTTTCAATGTTATACAACATTCATTATCATCAAAGTCTAATGAATGAAATCCTAAAAGGTTCTATTTATAGATATTATAAAAATAGTGTGAAATGTCCATAATACCCCTCAAGGGTGAGGTGCCCATCAAGTACAAGAAGTGGGTTGATTTTGGTGTGTGTAGGCCCTCCTTTACACTTCACTTGTGAACTTTCTTGGACGGATTTATTACACACTCATTCACGTCCATCCTCGTGGTCGTACTTGTATCAAGAAAAGAGTCCGGATATAATAAATGTATACTACCAACTGGTAGATTTACATAGGAAAAAAACTTACTCTCAACGAGAAAGGAATATGATCTTTGAAGAAAAGTGGTTGAAGATGTCATACAAAAAGAAAAAAACGTAAGAAATAAATAAAGTGGAGTAGATTGAAGAATAAGGAGGGACATATTTATAGAGGATTGAATCTGAATGTGTTAGTCCAAAAGGTACGACTGTTCAGTTCCATTGTATTAATTACATTCAAATTGTTGGCTTTTTGTTTTCTATGAAAAGTCACAATTTTTTCTTTTACATTCAAACTCTCACCTTTTCAAAACGGTTTGAGACTTAATAACATCCAATATTATTGAGTTATTGCAACACGTCCATCTGTCATAATAGATAACCTACTGTCGCAACAGATTTAACATCTGTTGCAATAGATGGTCTGTATATACAATAGATGAGATATCTATTGCAATATATATTGCGACAGATGGACCATCTGTTAGAAGAGATATTTTAATTTTTTCTAATAGTTGATTCATCAGTTGCAACAGTTAGAGAATTTGATTTATCAGCTATTTTAAATGTATTAGATGAAAAGTCACGACTGTTCACCTTTTTTTTAATAGTCATCACATGCATGCAGATGAATAAACACTGTCTGACATTGATGGGGTAAGAAGAATAAGGTGCGTGCAGATGAATGGATCCACTTTTATGTGTGTGAGTTATGTATTATTGATTAGGCTTTCGTGACAGACACACATAAAGTACAATAATTTTGTGAATGCAATTTTTTACCGATTAGACATTGATCCTTCAAATAAGATCCTGCATTTTACAGTTTAGTTTGGTAGGTGTGAACTGATAAGGCTGAAGGGTTCCAAGACGGTTGTGTTGATGCCCTGTTATAATCTAATGACGGTTTCCCTCATGTTTATGTGTCAAGTTTGGAGAAGGGTTTAATTTTTTGGCGGCATTGTAAATATCAAATAGTGATTGAATCGATTTTAATGGTGAAATGGAATTTTGAAAGGCTTCCAAAGCCTCACAATGCAGCAAACAAGAATGAATAATCAATAGAAATTCCCCTGGTCCAAATTTATATAAATGGGTTGTTCGAGGAGACTATTATATAATAGAAGGTGCTTGCGAGAATATCTGTGCGGGAAAGGGGAGATGGAGTAGACCATATATCATCTTAGACCTTGTTTAAGAGGAAACACAGGAAAGCAAGTAAGGAACTTCTAGCGAATCTGGCCAATGAAATTGACTTGAGAGATGAAAAAGCTGAATGAGCTTTAAATATGAAAGTGTATCCAAATATTAAAATCCGCCAGTTGTTCTTGAAAAAGAAAAATACTCAAGAGGACTGGAGCTGGACACTTTGCCTGAGACTGTGACTAGCGAGTGTGGCCTCAATGAAGACCCACAATGTGCAGAACCAGAACTCGAAGAAAGCAGCTTGGCGAACACAGAGGATTGGTAAGATTTTCAGTCAAGAATGAAACCTAAACCAATAACTCTAGAAGTAAAAATAAGGAAAGCCAAGGCATCAATTTTTGAAGTCTAACTTGCATCCCATAGCTTCTGTCTTTGGTTCTGATCAGGTCAATGGCAGTAGAAACAAAAAGGTCTGAATTTGGAAAGAAATCCCATGCCTTGTTGTTTCCACTGCCTTTGACCTAACCAGAACCACAAGCGAAAGGCCTGGGATGCAATTTTAACTTCAGAAATTGCCACCTTGGCTTTGTCCCTTATTTTTACTTCAATAGTTGTTGGTTCAGGTTTCAATCCTGACTAGAAATCTTACCACCATCGGTTCTTGCAAATCTATAACTTCAGAGTTTTGGTCCTGTATTTTGTGGGTTTTCATTCAGGCCACGCTAGCTAGTTGTAGTCCCCGAACAAAGTGCACAGCTTCAGTCCACTTCAACATTTTTCTTTTCAAAATGGACTGATGGATTTTCATTTTTGGATACACTTTAACATTTGCAGCTCATTTAATTTTTTCATTTTTCATGTCAATTTTATCAGTCTGTTTTGGTACACTTTTCTTCCTACCCTGTGTTTCTTCTTAAATAATGTCTGATATGATATATGGTCTTCTCCACCTACCCCTTCCCGCACAGGTATTCTTTCAACCACCTTTTATTGTATAATAGTCTCCTCGAGCAACCCATGCATATAAATTTGGACCAGAGCAATAACTATATTCATTTCCATTCTTGTTTACAATAGTGTGAGGCTTCAGAGGCCTTTCAAAAGTCCATTGAACCCTTAAAATCAGTCCAATCACTATTTAAATGTTTACACTGTCAACAAAAACTTTAACTCTTCTCCAAACTTAACACATAAACATTAGCAAAATCTTTATTGAACCGTAACAGGGTATCGACACCACCTACTTGGTCCCTCCGCCTTACCAGTCCGAACCTAACAATCTTAACTGTAGAATGTCATATCTTGTTTGAAAGATTAATGCCTAATAGGTAAATATCCAACATTCACAAAATCAGTGTGCTACATGTGTGTTTTCACGATAGGTTGATCAGTAATACATACCTCCCACATATGAAGTGGTTCATCTGCAAGCAACTTATTCCCCCGAACCCATCTTTACTCTAGCCTTTAATGCTGGTCGGGCAAAAGTTTATCCAATTTCACTTCTTTAATCTACAAATAAGAGAAAAACATTTGATGTCAACAAGAGAAAAACAAAAAGAACATTACAAAAGGGTAATACAAAATTGAATGAATCAATAAATGACCCATCTGGTGAAATAGATTCCTTATTCGTTCAACAAATGAGTCATCCGTTGCAACAGGCGACGCATCTATGGCAACAGATGGATCACATATTGCAACAGATGGGTCATCTGTTGGAATAAATCAAACCAGCCTTGCTATTGGTTTGATTTCTTTCAACAGTTGCTCCGTCTATTCCAACAGCTGATTCATCAGTTGCAGCAGTTGAGGAAACTATTGCAACACCACTAACAACAACATCAACAACAAAGAAACAACACCATATGTTTCAACACCATCAACACCCATTTCTCAATAAATAGGAAACTGTTAATGGGTAAATCAATAATAACAATAGATGTAAATATCTAATTTAAATAACATACAAAGAATAAGACGAGAAGAAAAGAGCAATAGTGAACCATACCTACAATGTCAAAAAAGCAAAGAGATCAGAACACTCATTTCAGTCGAGCAAAGATATTGAGGGTATCGATTGAGATCCAAAAGGGTCCTCATGCGAAAGAGAAGAGAAAAGAGAGAAAAAAATAGATGATTGTGATTACCCTAAAGAGGAGAGACAGAGAATTCTGAATCTGAATAAAGAAGAGAGATAAGTTGTGTTAATTTATGGCTAAAGGAGAGAGAATTCTAGAGATGGGTTTTAAATATTCATTGATAAATTTTGAGGGGCACGAGGAGACAATGACATTGAAAAAACAATATAAGACTAATCAAGCAGGAGATTTTTGAGTTATCCAAGTAATATTTTTTACCGCCTTAGTATTTTGTCTTTTTTATCTCGGATAGGAAATTAGGAAATTTCTTTAAATAAGAAAAATCTTAAAACAAATAAGTCATCTGTTATAATAGATAAAAATTTCCAATAGCTCAATCATCTATTACAACAGATGATAATTTTTGTTTGAAAATTTTCAATGGCTCAGTCTTCTGTCGCAATAGATGGCAATGCCTATTTGATAATTTACAACAGATAGTTAATCTGTTGCAACAGATGACTTAATTTGTTTGATATATTCCAATAGATAAGTTATCTATCGCAACAGATGACAATGCCTATTTGATAATTTACAACAGATAGTTAATCTGTTGCAACAGATGACTTAGTCTATTTGATAAATTCCAACAGATAAGTCATCTATTGCAACAGTTTGAATATTTTTTTCATACAATTTCAATTGAGTTCATATGTTTAACTACAACTTTAATTAATTTAGCTAGAACTAGGGGTGACTTCATGGGGTCAACTACAGCTTCAATTGAGTCTTTAGCAAAAACATGATATTGGTACTACATTTCTCCCGACTTGAGTCGTCGATCGATCACTTCAAGCTTAAATGATTCTTATTAACTCATTATTAATATAATACCTAAATTGATTTATCTAGAAGTAGGGGTGGGTTCAGGGGGTCAACTACAGCTTTAATTAAGTCTTTGGCAATTACATGATGTTGGTATTACGTTTCTCCCAACCTGATTTATTGATCGATCAATTCGAGTTGAAACTATTCTTATTAACTCATTATCAAGCTAATACCTAAATTGATCTAGCTAGAACTAGGGGTGAGTTGATATGGTTAACTACAACTTCAAGTGAGTCTTTGGCAATAGCAAGATGTTGGTATTACGTTTCTCCCGACCTGAGTCGTCGATCGATCACTCCGAGTTGAAACAATTCTTATTAACTCATTATTAATATAATACCTAAATTGATTTAGCTATAACTAGGGATGAGTTCATGGGGTCAACTATAGCTTTAATTGAGTCTTTGGCAATTACATGATGTTGGTATTGCATTTCTCCCAACCTGAGCCGTCGATCAATCACTACGAGTTGAAATGATTCTTGTTAAATCATTATCAAGTTAATACCTAAATTTATTTAGCTAGAACTAGGGGTGAGTTGATAAGGTCAACTACAGCTTCAATTGAGTCTTTGGCAATTGCAGGATGTTGGTATTACGTTCCTCCCGACTTGAATCATTTTTCGATCACTCTAAGTTAAAATGATTCTTATTATCTCATTATCAAGCTAATACCTAAATTTATTTATCTATAACTAAAGGTTAGTTCATGGGGTGAACTACAGCTTCAATTGAGTCTTTGGCAATTGCATGATATTAGCACTGTGTTCCTCCCGACTTGAATTGTCGATCGATCACTCCGAGTTGAAATGATTCTTGTTAATTCATTATCAAGCTAATAATTAAATTGATTTATCTAGAACTAGGGGTGAGTTGATAGGGTTAACTACAGCTTTAATTGTGTCTTTGGCAATTGCAGGATATTGGTATTGCGTTCTTCCCAACTTGAGTCATCGATCGATCACTCCGAGTTAAAATGATTATTATTAACTCATTATCAAGCTAATACCTAAATTGATCTAGTTATAACTAAGGGTGAGTTGATAGGTTCAACTACATCCTTAATTGAGTCTTTGGCAATTGCAGGATATTGGTATTGCATTCCTCCCGACCTGAGTCGTCGATCGATCACTCTAAGTTGAAACGATTCTTACTAACTCATTATCAAGATAATACCTAAATTGATTTAGCTAGAACTAGGGGTGAGTTGATAGGGTCAACTAAAGCTTCAATTAAGTCATTGGCAATTACAGGATGTTGGTATTGCATTTCTCCCGACCTAAGTTATCGATCGATCACTCCGAGTAGAAACGATTCTTATTAACTCATTATCAAACTAATACCTAAATTGATTTAGCTAGAACTAGGGGTGAGTTTATAGGGTCAACTATAGCTTTAATTGAGTATTTGGTAATTACGCGATGTTGGTATTATGTTCCTCCCGACCTAAGTCATCGATCAGTCACTCCGAGTTAAAACGATTCTTATTAAATCATTATCCAGCTAATACCTATATTGATTTAGCTAGAACTATGGTTGAGTTGATAGGGTCAACTACAGCTTCAATTGAGTCTTTGGCAATCGCAGGATGTTGGTATTGCGTTCCTCCTGACCTGAGTCGTCGATCGATCACTACGAGTTGAAATGATTCTTATTAACTCATTATCAAGCTAATACCTAAAATTCATCAGTCTTCGAGTTAAATTTAATACACTTTATTATGATGAGACTCCTAAAAATTATGTATATCTTTTAATATTTAAAAAAATAATTAAGATCAATTCGAACCAAATTAACATTTTCAAAACGTATCATTCTTTTACAAAATATAAATTAACCCATAAAAATCATCCATTTGCGGGGAAAATATTTCATCATTTCAAATCTCGAGTTCTCGCTCTATTCTTTCTCTCTCAACAATACAGACAACAACTACTCAATAAATTACTCAACCCTTCACAATAGATCAATTTTCTTTTCATTTTCGGGTACATAAATATTATTTTCGACTTCATTCTTGCTTGTAATCGTCGTTTCGTAGGTAACAGAATTTGATAAGAATTCAATATTTGTTCTTTTTTCTAAATTTAGGTCTTTTAAGTTTATGATGGAAAAGAAGACTTTTAGTTGTATTATCTTCGAGAATGAGTTTACAATTTTGAGTTTTGATGGTAAAATCGTAGGATGAACCCGAGAAAATTCTAGTTTTTATTACAGAGTTTCGTTGACTGTTATGGCATTGGTGGTGGTGGATATTGGTAATGGTGTTGGTGGTAGTGGTGGTGGCACTGACGGTGTTTTTGTGGTGGCTGTTGGTAGTAGTGGTGGTGGTATTTGTGGTGGCTATTGATGGCATCGGTATTAGTGGTGTTTGTAATATATTTTTTAAAATTTATACATACGTCAATTGTAATATAATTTTTGTTTTTCTGTTGTTTGTAGGTAAAACATGTCTCCCAAAAGAAAAGAAAGTGAAAGTGGATCAACTTCTGACCACCTAACAAAAAAGGCTATAGTAAAGAGGGATTCAGATGAGCTTCCTGAACAATCTCAGCCAGGGAATAGTGAAGCTGAGAAAAGATATGAAAATGACGTTTAGGAATGGACAAGGGTCTGTAGATGGTGATGAGGAAATTGAAAGTGTGGAGAAAGAAGAAGAAGATAAACAACAAGAGGGGGAAGTACAAAGTGAGAAAAAGGATGATCATCAACATGATGATAATGCATCATCAACGAAGCATGAATTAAGATCGAAATACCAGCATGAGATGTCAAAACTATTAGTTTGATAGGTTTCAAGTTGCGATGCCGATAGATGACCCTACAAAACTAACTGGTGATCTTGTACTTAAATGTCAGTTGGGGAAACCTTTTGATGAATTTAGGAATATTATGAAGAATGAAAACATAGACAAACTTTTTAAGAAGATCTGCTTTGGACACTTTCTTGAGCTGCGTGAGGACCACACTGCCCGTTTCTAAATGAGTATAGTATATGGTCTTCTCAAGTGCAGGATCAAGTACGTGGGGGATGATAAATATTGAAGGAGGGCAAAAAAAATATGGATGAAATCTGGATCAACTACTGTGGCATGCCAGTTTATTTTGGCTTAAAAGAGTTTGCCCTAGTGACGGGCTTGAGATACGATCATCCAGAAGAACCTCTCATCAAAGAAACACCCCACAAAAGGTCCAAGGCAAGCAGGATAGCAAAACCACCACCATCAAATAAAAGAAAGGCATTATCCCAGTAACCACCCATAAAACCAATAATCGTAAGAAAAAAATAGATGGGTTGTTGGACATTGCTGGACGTGGGTACAACGCCAATAAGTTGATAGCACACCCAAGATAAAACCATATCAAAGAATTCCAAGGAACAATTATGCTTAGTTTGGTTTGCCCATTCCGCTATATTGGCAAGAGACGTCTACAAAGTCATATAAGATGATTTTCTGAAGCTTTCTGAGGATTTTGATAAATTCAACAATTATCCCTGAGGATATGACAACACTACTTGACTGTCAAATATTTACTGACAAAGCTATCCCCACAGACGATCATAATATACGGCCTTCCTTGGGCTTTCATGGTAAATTTAATCACCTATTTGTTTACTCATCCCTTAATTTAGAGTGAATAATTATTTTCTTGCCTCCTGTTTGCATATTTTAGGTTTGGGCATTTGAAGTCATTCCTCACCTTCGAAAGTAGGTCAAGGATTACCCGAATGAGGTTTTTTGTCCAAGGATCCTTAGGTGGTTGGCTACAAAGAACAACAAAAGAATTAAGGATGTTGATCTCTTTAACCCTCCAGATGATGTAGTACGTCTTCTTTCGAGTAAAATAATTTTACTCAAAAAAATATATTGAAACAGATATTCCATCTGTTGCGACAGATAGGTTATCTGCTATAATATATTACTCATCCACTGCAACTGGTACAACAGATGGGTAATCTGTTGCTACAAACGATTCATATTTTGCATCAGATTACCCATCTGTTGCTTTGGTTCTCTAAAACTGACTCAATAGATTACCCATCTACTGCAAATTATGCAATAGATGGGTAATTTGATGCAATATATTATTAATCTACTTGGATAGATAGATCAACTATTGTGATAGAAAGATCATCTATTGTATAAGCTGTCTGTGTTAACATGTAACCCAACTGAATGCAAATTATTATATAATTTAAATGTATCTGTATTTTTTTTATATGTTATGCATCCATGGATCGTGCTTATTGAGCAGGAGTTGGGGATGACTTTTTTTATTACTCTAGGTCTTGTTGATACAATAGCAGACCCAATAATGGAGATAATAAAGAAGGAATTGGCTGGAGCAACAGCCATAAGAAGAGCAGTTAGGCAAGGTGATCTTAATGTTGAGGCTCTTCATGACCAACCTACTGTAATAGATCCGGGTGCTTCTTCTAGGGGTGTTGCTGGTGGGGTTGTTGATGTTGGTAGCAGGCATGCTGATTCTACTGCCAGTCGTGATGATAATAATGTTGATGCTCAAGAAAAAATAAATATGTTTGAAAACACCCCTTTTACAGGTCCCTCTCACCCTACACAGGTCCCTCTCACCCTTACACCGGTCCCTCTCACCACTTTTCACCCTCATGTTCTAGTTACAAATGCGAAGAGTGCAAGGACAACCAGGATAAACTCTTTGAAAAAGTAGATGCTATCGCTAAAGTTGTTGAGTAATTGAAATCCAAGAGAGGTGTCATACCATCCAAGAAGGTGAGAGAGCCATACACTCCTATAGTGACGGTTGGGGGGAAGAAAAGAGCTATTAGCCAAGTACTCTCCAATCGAGAATCTAAAAAAATTACAACTCCTCCCTCTCCAAAAGTTATTAAAGTTTAGGATCCATTGAAGAAGGTGGACATATACGCGGAACTTGGTGCCAAAGAGAAGAGAGATCTGCGACGGACCAAGAATGACAAGCAAGGCACACAAGATTACCCCACCCATGCCTTTTCAGCCCAAGACTTTAAGAATATGAAAGATATGCATACGCATTACGTGGACAGGGTAAGTTTATTTTTTCTAACCTAGCCTTCTAATCTACTCCATGAAGAAGAAGCTATACAACAACTGTGTCATCTGAATTGTGTATTCTGGTGTAATTTGTGGTAGTTCTGTTGCAATATATTACCCACCTCTTGCATAAGTTACATTAGATGGGTAATCTGTGAACAGATTTAGAGAACCCTCTGCAACAGATGGACCATCTGTTGCATCTTTCCACTATGTTTCCCTTCCTTCTTTATAATTACTAACCTATTTAAAAATTGACTTCTTATATAACAACATGTTGAAGAAAGTCTCTGCCTCATGAGGGGCAGGAAACTAGCATAACCAGAGGTTTATGATGCTACCGATAGGATAATGAACCTCGACTTTCATAAAAATTTGAAGGATAGGTACGATGATCTCAGTAGACTAGCGTCAACTCCCGGTGGTACGGGATTTTATTTGTTACTTTCTGGGTTCTAATGGGATGAAGAAATGATAAAATATGTTAGAGGGGAGAGGACAAATCCACACGGCAAGATTTGGATTGGGGCAAAGAGGATTCTTGAAGTCATGAACGTGGCATACGTTATCGGGATATTGAGATACTACTCGAGGAGTAAAAGATCAAAGCTTATGATTGCAACTTACCTGCCTTGGACGAGGCTGATTTTTTTACCCACATGCAGTCACTGTTGGAGTTGTTCCCCATCTTGTTGAGGCAGACTGAACAAATAGATTATTTTCCAGAGAAAGTGTTAATGAAGCAACCATGGGATTTTGAAGGTCGAAACAAGGACATGGACCTGCCAAAAAATGAAATCAGTGCTGCGTGCGGGTCGCACGTGTTTGCACACATCGAATATTTGCTGACAATGACCTTTTTGTCCGACAATGCTGTGGCAAACATGCAAGAGGTCTGGGCTTATGGGGTACTAACTGAACGCTTGAAGCCTGTGTATAAAGAAGAACCTGTGAAATAACAATTTTTTATTTCGTCACTCCACTTTACATACGTAACTTTACACTACATGTAGTGGCAATTTTTTGATATTTTACAACTACTATGCTTGAATATCCTTGTGCTCAACAACACCAAACCAGTAGCAAATACACCACTATGAAAATTTTTGCAATTATGCTTGAATATCCATATGCTCAACAACACCAAACCAGTAGTAATAACGCCAACAATGTAGTATCTTCTTGCTCGATTTTGTTTCTCTTCAAAAGCCTTGACTTTTTTCAACAAACCCCAGATTACACAATTTGCTTGTGAAGGGTATCGTTCTTCATACCAATCAAAGTAATCACATCCACTCAACTTCTATAAAAATAAGACCACAATTATAAAACAATTGCAAGTCAATAATTAATCAACTAATTAAATAAAAAAATTACCCTTGAAATCTTACAAGGAAAAAACCTATGACCTGGATTTTGTTGGGTCCAAGAAGTCTTCAATAAAGCTTCATGACCACACTTACAATATTGAAAATCTTTATCATAAAAAATAGTGGAAAATGAGCTCCACATTGTCAAGCTCAGTTGGAGAAAATGAAAAAATATGCGGAAAAATCAAATACAAATAATTTAAAGAATTTGAATAGAGAAAAAAAGATGAAGAAGAAGATTTGGGGATTTAGGGTTAAATTTTTGGAAGAATATGAATATATAAGAGGAAAAAATAATCGTTGGGAGCCAAATCAGACGCCAAGTCAGTAAAATGGGGGTTCAACGAGCCTTGGCTGCGTGAATTACACGCCAGCTGCCAAAGTGAAAAATTGTTGCAACTTTAGGTGCCTGTCGATGAATTCTGCCTTTTTTTTATTTCAAGTCACTTCACTTTACATGTAGTGGCAATTTTTTATGTCTAAAGAAACTTGAATTTTTTATAATGCAACGGATTGTCCATATGTTATAATAGATATTCTACCTGTTATAACATCTGTTGCATTATGTCGATGTTTCTATCTAAGTCTATCTGTTGCAACAGTGGAAAGACCTGTTTGATAATTTCCAATAGATTACCTACATGTTGCAACATATGTCTGAATCTGTTTGATATTTTCCAATAGATATGCCGTCTGTTGCAACAAATACCTTATCTGTTACAATATTTGAATCTAGTATTCCATTTCAATTAATAAGTTTAAATCTACGGATAAAATAAAATAAATTGGAGCATTAAAAAATTACATGAAATAAATCAACAAATAAATAAAATGTAAAAAAAATTGTTATGGTTACGGATTCTCAACCAATAAATCAACAATTTAAGTTTGGATGTCAACAAATCCTAAGGAGGGGTAAGGTTATTACTTTGATAGACTCAAGCTGTAAAGATCTACTCAATATGGATAAGTTGTTCTTCATTCGGTGCTATGGACTTCGACTTTGGCCGTCGTGGATCTTTAATGTCGCTTGCGTACAATTTCTGTGCCATCCACCTGGAAAGTCATCCACCTCTATTTCTATAAAAACAGTAGCATATTGTTAATGCTATTTAGCAGTAGCTTCTACAGTGACATCCACCTGGAAAGCTAGAAATGGTCAATGCTAATCACATATACAAAAAAAATGGAAAAGGATTATTCAAGATCTGTTTTAGCAAATCAAATAAGTTTTCCACCTTTTTTAAATTATCCCAAACAAATTATATTTCTGTTGCAACAGATAGATCAACTATTGGGACAAATTATAACATAAGAAAGACCTGTATGATAATTTCTAACTGATAACCATCTGTTGCAACATATGACTCATCTATTTGGAAAAACTGAAATAGTATGAAGTCTAGATTTAATTTGTCTCAACAGATGATCCATCCATTGCAGCAGATAGGTCATCTATTGGTACAAATAAAAATTATATGTAGAGTTGTTTGATTTGTTAAAACAGATGAGACATATATTGCAACAGATACTGTATCTGATGCAACAAGTTAGTCAACTATTATAATATATATATATATATATATATATATATATATTTGTTTGATAATTTTCAGCAGATGTGTAATCTGTTGAAACAGTTATGTGTCTATTTTTTAGTTAGAACTAATGATATATATTCACCTTCTTTAGCTTATGTTGCTCTCTTGTGGCCCTTGTATATTGCTCAATAGTGCAACACAAGGACAGAGGAGTTGCAATTTTGCTTTTTTGGATGCTTGATAATGTCTTGGAAATTACTTTCCTGCTCCTCTTAGCCTTAATCTCTAATGGATTGGATGAATATAAAATCCTCTTTAATGGAATGACATCCCTCTTAGTTGTCAATTTCTTTACAAAAATGTTAATGCATTAATAGCATTAATCACTACATCATGTTTCTCCTTGCAGTCTTGACATTTACATGCAGAACATTCGCTAGGAGAGGTAATATCTATATAATCAGTATGATTATACTCATAATGGTTTGTTTTAAAAACTGCAAGAGGAGCATCATTAACACCAACAGCAGCACCACTAACATCACCAATAGCTCTATTACCACTAAGACTATCAACAACAACAAGCCCACCCTCAAAAGTTATTTTTCTTATGATGGTTGTTGCTCCAAACAATTCCATTTTTATTTTGTCAATGACCTTAGGGTCCGATAAAGTTTGCACAGACCATAAAGTAAGAAAAATTGACATCTTCAACTCTCGATTGGTCGGAACAAGCACCGGATCCACAATCTAACATAAATGATCGCATATTATATTAGAATGATGATTAGATCATTCAAAAAATTATTAATTAAAATAAAAATATAATTAGAATTAGACTTACTACTTCCTTCAGGGGGTTGAAAAGATCAAGAAGTTTTACATTTTTATCAATTTTGGCCGACAACCATTTCCGAATTCTCGGATAGGAAACTTCTTCCTGGTAGTTCACTTATTGTCTAAAATAAGGAATGACTTCAAATGACCAAGCCTATAAAATAATGTCAATAAATCAAAAGTATTATTGAATAAAAAAATGAATGTCATGATAAAAGAAATATTTACCATGAAGGCCCATAGAAAGCCATAAAAGTTGATTGTCCTTGGCGTTAAAGGAGTCAACAAATATTTGACAGTCATTTTGAAGATTTCATAACCCCAAGGATAGTTGTTAAATGCCTCAAGATCCTCGGAGAGCTTTATCAAACCAAGTGGTCTGTTATTGTTAACTTCTCTTGCCCAAAGAACATTATGTACAAACCAAACCAAGCACAATGATTGTTTGTACTTCTTTGAAAGTCTTTTACCTTTCAACGCTTCTATCAAATTTATATTTTTTTAAGCTTGAACCTGTAACACCCCGTATTTAATTACGTGCATTAGCCATGGTTATATGTGTTGGAGTATATGTATTGATCATAAGTTAGGTATATATGAGTTTAAGTATGAGTATTGATTATTTTGAGATGGTTTCAAGTGTATAGTTTGATTATATGTGTATAGGAATCGACTTTATTTATACCGAAATTTGCTCGTCGAAGTTTCTATGCGAAGTTTATCGAGTTAGCTTTCCAACGATATAAAGATTTCTGAAAACGGATGAGTATCGGATATAAGCGAGCATGTTCGAAACTTGAAAATGGTGGACGCAATAAACAGTAAATGTGCAGAAATTTTCTGCACACAAAAGTACTGCAGCCAAACAGATTTTTGGGTCGACTTTAAACGATCATAACTCCTTGTAAAAAATGAACTGTGTGAGCTGCTATATATCGATGAGAATCCCTGAGAGTCTTATTTCTAATGCAATTGGTTTCACCCAAATCCATTATCGGAGCAAAGAGTTATGGTCGATTTACTTTAGCCTATCAAAACAGTCCACCATGGACAGATTCGGATTTACTTAAATTTTAAGGGCAATATGGTCATTTTCCATCACCTCATGGACGAAAATTGGTCATTATATACATACACTTAGCCTCATATCCATCATTTATCATCCAAATTATTAAAGAATAAGAAACCCTAGCCTAAGTTCAACTCCAATTATCTTGTGATTCAACCGTAGAAAATCCAAATTGATTCCGTAGTTGTGTTCACCGTCTCGAGGGCTTCGAGAAGCACCCATTATTTGTGCCAACAGGACTTCGAAATCAAAAGGGCCATTTTATGGTAAGGATGTAAATTATGTTGGTGTTATTTCTATGGATATGTATATATACATGCATGTGAGCATAAGAAGTATGTTATTCGATTGTTGTTGAAAGATGATTGGAAATAATGTTGGATTATTCTGGTGCATGGTTGGATTATGTTGAATTGTGAAGGGATTTGGTGTGATGATGTGGTATTGAAATGATGATTATATATATATATACACATAAACCTATTGTTCAAGTTGATTTTTGGAATGCTTTGCAAATATTGGTTGTATGGAATTATGGAAGAGAATTGTGGTGTGGGTTGCTAATACTAGATGCCTAACATTTCATTGTAGATAAGTGATTTGTAAAGGCGGGAAGTTGTGTTGAATTGGTATCCGAATCTACAACGAGGTATGTAAAGCATACTCTAACGATGTTCTTTGGCATGAAAACACCAATGTTCCATCAAGTAAAATTCCGAGGTTGGCCAAAAAGATGTATTGTTCTACATTACCAACGAAGTTGTTTCCATTCTATAAAGTGTCAAAATGTTTCATTGATATACCAAAAGGCTCCTATTTCATTGTTGTGATATTGATGATTCCGAAACACATTGTTGATGTACTAATGAGTCTTTATTACATTGTTATTGTATAGAAAGTCTATTATTTGGTTCCTATTGATGTATCATTATTCCAACGGTACTATATTGGCATGAACACTAATGTAATAATCTCAAAAGATTTTGAACTAAGTTATTGGAAAGATCTCTTATGTGTGTTACTTGATATACGTGTGGGTGGTAGCTCAGGGGCTTAAGCCTAGCATGGGCCAATCCCGATATTTGATATGATTACAGTTGATATGTACTGGGGGCAGCCTAATGGTCACAGTATGGTACAGCATTGATTATTGTTAGGTGGTTGGAGGTTCGGGAGGAGGAGGTAATGGCGAATGATAATTGTAAAGAATAAAATGAATGAATGTATACCGTTCCACAAATGTGTTTGAATTCAAGAACCCAATCCAGATTAATGATAATGTACATGATCCTCAAAGTGTTTATGAAGTGTGGTTCACTTCTATTATGATTTATTCACTTGCGTCTGATTTTCTTGATCCCCCATATCACATATGATTATTTACAGCTTTACATACTCAGTACATATTTCGTACTGACGTCCCTCACGGGGGAACTGCATTTCATGTTGCAGGCACAGGTGCTTCAGCTCATTCACAGCATAGATAGGAGCCAGGTCATACAACTATTGTTGGTGAGCTCCAGTTTGCTTCGGAGTTTTTTGAGTCGGTCCCTTATGTTTTGTTATTGTACAGGAGTCATGTGTGGGCGGGGGTTTGTCCCGACCTTAGTTATGTCATGTATATCCTAGAGGCTTTGTAGACATAAGGAAGGGTAAAGTCATGGAAGTTTATATAGTGATGTTATATTTGCATATGTGGTGGCCCCGACGGCCAAGTATTATATATATATATATATATATATATATATTTGTGCGTGTTGTGCTGATACAGGTAATTAGACCCTTCTATATGCAACGAAGTGCTGTCCAAATTTTTGGTGACATATAAGTGAAAGTACAGGTATCTGAACGGGTCCTCCCGGGCCTTCTCGGCTTCGGGTGCCAGTCCGGCCCGATGGAATTTTGGGGCATGACAAAACCAAAAGAGACACCAGGTCATCATGATCACTCAACTTGCCTTTGTTTTTTTTTGGGTGTGTGGGGTACTTTTTTTGGGGTTAGAATAGGTATGACTTGAGAAGGAGAAGGAGGATAACATTTTAATCCAGTAACTATGAAAAACTCATTCCAACCAAAACAAACAGGCATGCTATAGTAATTTATCCATACCTCATCCATCTGATATTTTTTTTCATACATAAACCTACGCTTGAGAAGATTATATACCATTTTCATTTGGAAACGAGCATTGATGTCATCTGGTAAATCAAGATATTGCCCAAAGCAGTTGTCCCTGAAATAAGCATTCAATTTTTGTTCTCAAAGTATTTTTCTAAAGGCGTCGAAATATTTTCCCATGGCTAACTTAACCATGAAATTACCCTTTAAATATGTGGCACCATCGTACAGCATTCTTACAGGATAACGATCACTGCCGAAGGTTTTGACCAACTCTTTGGTGGAAGGGCTATTAGCCTTTGGATCATCTCTTTTGAAATATTCCTCCGCCCTATGTTCATTATCTTCTGCTCCAGATTGAGATAACACTTGTAAGGCAAACTCATAGAGTGGTAGATGTAGCCTAGCTGCTTCACTTGTTCCTTTACTTGAACTTGATTTGGTTTCTTTTCTTTGGGGAGTCATATCAGCTAAAATTAACAGGAACATAAAATAGATTATAATTTATTAATGCGTCACTAAAAAGGGATAACAGTAAATCAAACATGTACAGCAGTAAAATAACAGTTCCAACAGACCACACATCTATTGGACCAGGTAGTATATCAGTTACATCATATAAATAACCTATTGCAGCGGATGAGCAATCTATTGGAAATAATAAAAATAGACCACATATCTGTTGCACCAGGTAGGTTATCTGTTGCAACATATAACCAACCTATTGCAAGAGATGAGTAATTACTTGGAAAAATAAAAATAGATACTCACCTATTGCACCAGGTAGGTTATTTGTTGCAACATATAACCAGTCTGTTGCAGCAGATGAGTAATCCATTGGAAACAATAAAAATAGACCACACATTTGTTGCATCAGGTAGGATATTTGTTGCAACATATAACCAACCTGTTATAAGGGATGTCTAATCCATTAGAAATAATAAAAACAGACCACACATCTGTTGGACCAGGTAGGATATCTGTTGCAGCTTATAATCAACCTATTGCAGCGGATAAGAAATTTATTAGAAACAATAAAAACAGGCCACATATATGTTACACTAGGTAGGTTATCTGTTGCAGGATATAATCAATATGTTATAACGGATGAGTAATTCGTTGAAAATAATAAAAATAGATCACTCATCTGTTGCAGCATATAACCAACCTGTTACAACGAATGCATAATTCGTTGGAAATAATAAAAATATATCACTCAACTGTTGCACCAGGTTGCAACTTATAACCAATTTGTTGCAATGAATGAGTAATTCGTTGGAAATAATAAAAATATATCACTCATCTATTGCATCAGGTAGGTTATCTATTGCAACCTATAACCAATCTGTTACAGCGGATAAGTAATTCATTGGAAAAAATAAAACAGATCACTCATCTGCTGCATTAGGTATATTATCTGTTGCAACATATAACCAACCTATTGTAGCGGATGAGTAATCTATTGAAAATAATAAAAACAGATCACACATCTCTTGAAATAGATCACTCATCTATTGCCAAATGAGTTATATGTTAGATCAACATTGTTTAGATTTCTTCAAAACAGAAGAGCCGTCTGTCGCAACAGATAAATGATCTGTTAAATTGTTCATCTATTGCATTAGATTTTCATTGTTGCATCAGATTTTTATTTGTTGCATCAGATATTTAATCTGTTGCATCAGATATTTCATCTGTTGCGTCAGATGTTTAATCTGTTGCATCAGATGGTTCATCTGTTGCAACACCATTTTTATCAGGAAAAACAACAAATCAACCCAGCAACACCAACACAACACACACACTAAGAACATTAACGGTGATAAAAAATCACCAACAAATTAAATCAACAGTTCGACAATATGAACTACAATAACAATTAAAAATTATATTTTACACCGAAAAGAGCAGAGAAGAAATGCCAGAAATTAGAATTTTATTCAGTTCACATTTCAAATTTAAGCAAGAAATATTAAAATTGTTAACCAATACTAGAAGAAAAGTTGGCTCAAGTTTCTCTGTTTCTTCATAACTAAAAAGAAATAATTTTTTACCTGTGAAAGAAGAAATAGGACGACGAAAAACTCAAAGTTGTTGTCGTAGGAGAATACTGCTTGTCACGTCGATTGACGGTTGAAAGTTGAAAAGAAACTTGCGTAGTTATTTGTTGGTAGAGCTTGAAGTCGTCGGGAATTGAAGGAAAAAATTTTGCAGAACTGTTGGTTGGGAGAGAGTTGAGAGAGACTATCTTGAGAGAGAAGAGAGACAGTTGATTTAGAAAGGAGAGGGGTGTGGTTTGATTTGTATTTTTTAAAAGATTAGAAAATTTTGAAAATATTAATCAAGTCTACAATTAATTTAATCAAGTTTCTTAATTATTTTTGACCCTTTAAGTTGGTCAATGTCATCAATCCTTCATTCAAGTCTTAAATGACACCTTTCCTTCAATTTTCTCAAGTAACAGAAATATTTAAAAATATAATTAAGACTTGACATGATTGAGTATATCAACTAAAATATCATTTGTACTAGTATAATATTTTATATTAATTTTAATTATAGAAATAGGTCTAAATCATAAATATTGTAGCTATTGTTACGCTTTAAAGATATACAAAGTTAAGATAATGTCATTTTAAATTAAATCATTTGATAATCTGATTAGTTTGAGCTTGAAATGTCTAGGAGGACAGTCAAAGAATTGAAGAAAATCTTAAAAAGTCATTCGTAAAAAGAAAAAAAAATTGAAATACACATCCTTAGATTGTATATTGCAAGTCACAACAATACTTCTTAGATTGCAATTAATAGAAACCTTTTTAAAAAATTAATTAATTAATTAATAGTAATTTTAAAATTAAAAGAAATAAGGAAAAATGATTTTTCCTATTTTTGTTACAAAAGAGCCTATCCTATTTAAAAAGACATCAATTACAAAAGGATGTCAATCACCAATAATTTCTCTCGAACGATTTTTTTCTGCAAAAGAAAGTTGTGTCTTCTTCTTCTAAAAAATTCTTCTTCTTCTTAATACTGCAACAAATCAGCAACATTTATTACGTTTTCTCATCTTCTTCTCAAATATTTCTCTCAACTAATACTCTAATTTACTTCATATTTGACTTGACCAAACAGAAAAATTCAACTGAAATTTCAAAAAATAAAATTCATTGTGCGGTAAAAAATTCAAGTAGATTGTTTTATCACTACTCGTTTTTCTTCAAAAATATTTTGAGTCGTTAAGTATTATTGAAGAGTATCACATTAGAAATTGATTGACAATTAAAATTTCAGATAAACACCATTAAAATTTGAGAAATCATACAATTATGAGTTTCAAAAAATAGCAGGGACTCTTCTTTAATTTTTTCTAAATTTTCTTTCCAAAAATATATTTAAATAGAAATTTAAGTGTCAAGTTTAGATTATACACATTCTACTTCAAAATTAAATAGATTACGCCTATTTACCTATTATTAATATGAATAACATATTTCATTCAATTTTAATTCAACATGAAGAAATAAGAATTATATATTTGCACTCTTGAAAAATATTAACATGCGTGTAAACCAGGTGCTCTACCGACTGAGTTATAGCTTAGTGTTTGCGAAACATATTGAATTAAGAAAAATATGTGTGTCCTCACATAAAACAAGTATTTCATTTTCTATTTTATTACACTCGTTTATGTTTAATCTCTTCATAGAATTCGGAAATGAAGTATCATTTGTTGCTTGAAGTTTGAAAATATATAGTTAAATTAAAATAATAGGTTTACTATCATTTACAATAACTGAAATACTTTTTAGTCAACATCAAACAACTAAGTATCAAAATTTTTAGTAATGAAGTCAAAAATCTATTAAACGAATTTAAAATATAGAAAAATAAACGTATGAAAAGGCTAAAGAAATTCAATCTATATTCTAGATCGTTCTGTGGCAGAATCTTACTGGAAAAAGAAATTTAAAAAATTCCTGAACATCAAACGACTTGCAAATCGCTGACACCAAAAGAATTTCAAATAGCTAGACACCAGGCGACTTGTAAATCATTGAACACCAGGTGACTTGCAAATCACTGGACACCAGACGATTTGCATATCACTGAACACCAAGAATTTACAAATCGCTCAGCCACCAGCATTTTGTCCCTTTGATTTGTTTTCAAATCAAGTATCCCCTTTGAAATTATTAGTAAAAAAAGTAGTCATTTTGGCTCTGAACTCTCTCTCTCTCTCTCTCTCTATCTATCTATCTATCTATCTATCTATCTATCTATATATATATATATATATATATACTATGATCTAAAGATTAAAAAAAAAAATTTAATAAATTCAATTACAAATACTAAGCAATTTTTATTTTAAAAAAAAAAAATTACTGCAACTTGCAATTAAAATCTTAATTTAATAATTATAGATTATTGCTACTACTTGCAATAAACAATCTAAAAAGTACAAATAAGATAATTTTCACATCAATAAAATATGATTGATTTAAATTGAAGTGAATTAGAAAAATTAAAAAGTAGAAAGTACTCTCTCCGGTTCATTTTCTTGACCCTTTTACTAAACATAGTTGTTGCAATTTTACTTGTACAATTTATGAAATCAAGAGAATAAATATTTTTCATGAGAAGTGTCAAGTTAATAAAAGTTAAGTAAAATTAAGCGAAGAAAGTAACAACAAATTTAATTGTCTATGACTTTAAACCATAATTACCTCAATCGTACTTTTAAATATGTGTGTAATAAATTGATAAATAATTAACAAAAAATTATTTTAGAACTCATAATTAATGCCAATAACAAATATACAATTATTTCTATCAATATATAAAATATTGAATTTTGGAGGCCTTATTATAAAATCATATAATAATATCTATACATTATCATAAGGAAAAAGGGTAAAAAATATCCTGTACTGTTATGAAATATAAAGTAAGAACAAGAATAAATAGAGAGAGAAGAGAGGAGACTTCTTTATTTCTCATGAAGGATTCTTTAGAATGATTTACAATTAAAAAAAACTCTCTATTTATAGGAAAAATTGCTCATAGTTTATCTTTAAAAGATAGATATTTCAAATTCTGATAGATATCAACTAGATCTTGATAGATCTTATCTATGTTCTTGATAGATATTCACTATAATGTAAATACATTTATAACACTCCCCCTTGAATGTCTAATTGATAGATAA
This sequence comes from Capsicum annuum, assembly GCF_002878395.1. Classification (NCBI taxonomy): domain Eukaryota; kingdom Viridiplantae; phylum Streptophyta; class Magnoliopsida; order Solanales; family Solanaceae; genus Capsicum; species Capsicum annuum. Next base: position 189,351,490 of record NC_061116.1, on the reverse strand, counting down.
TGTGCCTTGTTAAAATCATACTAGAAAAAACTCAGTTAAAAAAAAAATCTAGTGAAGGAAAAAAAAAAGAGTACGAATCTCTAATAATACGCATATAGGTTACCTCATTAAAAACCTTACAAGGAAAACTCATTGGGACAAAATGTAGAAGGAAAAAAGAATACAGCGCATATTAACTCCCCCTCATGAAAACATCCTTGAATCTTTGCACCCGATCTTGTGCACCATCTTCTTGAAAGTTGCAGTTGGAAGAGACTTGGTAAATAAATCAACCACATTGCTACTTGAACAAATTTATTGATTGTTAATATCATTATTCTTTTTGTAGCTCATGTGTATAGAAAAGCTTTGGCGAAATGTATCTCTTTATCTTTTTTTTTTTATAAATCCTCCTTTAAGTTGTGCTATGCATGCTGCATTATCTTCATATAAAATCGTGGGTACTTTGTCACATTTTAAACTACAGTTTTCTCAAATGAGATGCATCATGGACATTAATCACACACACTCTTGGCTTGTTTCATGAATAGCTACTATCTCAGCATGGTTAGATGAAGTGGCTACAATAGACTATTTTTAAGATCTCCAGAATATGACAGTATCCCCACATATGAACACATAGCCTATTTGAGATCGAGCTTTATGCGTGTTAGATAAGTACCCAGCATCAGCATAACCAACAAGATCGAGACTACAAACTTCAGAATAAAATAAGTTAATATTTTTTATCCCATTTTGATGTCTCCTAGTAGGGACAGAAATATATCTTGCTAATAAGTTGACTGAAAAGGCTATATCAGGCATTGTAGTATTTGCAAGATACACTAGTGCACCACTTGCACTACTTGCACTAAGTTGTAGTACTTCATAACCAATCCAATTCGATATATTTTTTATTTTAGCAAATAATTTATTGCTTTTGAAAACTCTCCAAGAGTTTCAATAATTTTCAAGTTATAAATTTATGCAATACAATGATTATAAATAAATTTTCCAGAAACATTTATATGCTTTAATCATTTTGAATCCTTAAAAAGTTTTTATAAAAATTATGTCAAGTGACAATATTCAAGATTTCATGAGTGACATCTTCAAGTATCTGGATTGCAAATCAAATAAGATTCATGCTTACCAAGATGCATACTTTCACGTCACTTGAGAAATATTTCTATGTTAGCATGCCTAAATAAACGTAGAATTCAGATCCTTGTGATCTTTCACGATAATGCACCAATATTGAATCAAAGATATTGATCATATATCATTTCGTATCGATTTACAATACGACATAACATTTTGAGATCTTATTACTTGGTTATTTTCAGGTACCTGAACCTCTCATAAGGTTTCATGAAGTGTTATGTCGTAGGTTTTTTAAGAGCACATTGCCTTCTTATCATGATTGTTTGCTCCTTATCCTTTTCAAGGATTATTTCATTTGGAGCCGATTGGTCAACCACGCTTCACACATGCATAAAATTTATCCTTTAGGGACACAAAATAGGATCACTTGCAGCTTAATATGAGATACTTTCGGCATTTGACTTAAATTATCTTTTAAATGAGGATCTGATGATAATTCCTAACTATTTATAATCTCCCCTTTATGTTAGGAAAACTAACATATATCTTCCATCTTTCTTGAGGAATCTGTCTTTGTACATCATGATATATTCATTAGTCGTATACCGCACATCAAAACTATTAGATGGACAATGTGTGGTTCCTGACTCAGAACCAACTTTGAGGGGAGTTAATCAAAATTTATTGATTTGATGCATACAAGTACTTTTGTATTTAATATTTTGAACCAACACATGAAGCTTTGTTCTCATTAGTAGTGGTTCAGCTATTTATCAAAGACATTTAATGTCAAACCAGTATTACAAGATGAATTATCTTGATTACACAATCTGAAAATCATGCTCTTAACTTAATTTTATTGAGCAAGCAACTTTATGAATGTCAAACTGCAGGTTGAAAATGAATGTACGTGTGATTATATTATTGATGCATTTTTTCAACATATCACGTGATAGGTGAACGGGCCCTTATTCACCTTTTATACTTTTCAGATTTTGATAGATCAAATCTCAACATTAGTTGGTCCAACCAACTTATCATGAGAATAAGCAAAATTAAAAAATCATGAAGAATTTTCTAGTTCTTCAATATATGTTCAATACTTAATAAGCATATCTTTGGAATGTCACAATCGTTCATGTCAACTTATAAACTGTTATACTAGTAAACTCCAAGTTACCATGACATGTACATTTTACTTTAGTAAATTTCAGATTTAATATTACGTGAATAAATTTCAAATTTACTACTTTACAAGTAGATTTCAAAATCACTCTTCTTAATTATTCAACCTTTTTCGGAGGTGAGTTGTGATACCATCATAATCAAGTGCACGTTTGTGTTAATAAATTTTACTCAATATTATCACATTCACCCCAGGGAATGAATCTGTGCTTATAACAATCAAAATTTTCATTTCCAGAAATGGAATATAGTCGTGCCTTAAACCTATCAAATTATGATAGTTTAGAACCTTTTTCAAGATATTGATACTACAGGAGTAGATCAAGGCATATATATGATGTATTGCTACCACATTCACTTCAGATAATAGAGCATGTTCAATGAGACAAATTTCATGTTTTTCACCAAAAACATGTTGGTTTATCTTAGCCATCATTATAAAAAATTGATGGGATTCGAACCCAATATTTTATCATCATGGTGCATTGGAACTTTTAACCCAATATCTTACCCTTTTAATGAGATGAGACTTAAATTCACTATCATATCTTTTAATAATATTGTTCTTCATGAACAAATTTAAAGAATAAGTGGTTCCAAACCAATTATTTTCTCTCAAATTCAACAATAATTATATCATTAGTAGCAAAAGACACATAACATAAGGAATTACTAATCTTGAAATTACCTTTAGATTTATAATCTCACCTTGTTTGGCATAGTCTTGTGATGATAACGTTTTATGAAATATAAAGTAAGAGCAAGAATAAATAGAGAGAGAAGAGAGGAGGCTTTTTATTTCTCTTGAAATAGATTTTATTTATATTCTTGATAAACATTCATTATAATCTAAATAAATTTTTAACATGTAGTTTAGTTTTTTTTGGCTAATTTTGCCTTTCATCATAGTATGGAGCTACTTTATCCCCTCTCTATAACCTAACAAAAATACCCATATTTTCTCTTTCTTTTTTAATCAATGTCTACCATGGCAAGGTGGGAGAAGTTTTTGACAAATTCTGGGCTAGACATTGCCTTACATGATACTTATTATGTGGTTGCACAATATGTATCATTTTTTGATTGGATAATATATACAATTAACAATATTTATTATTATTTCTTAATATTATTTTTTCATTTCAATTTTTCAACTTCTTTCCCTTTCTTCTTCTTCTTCTTCTTCTTTGTGTTATCAGTGTATCTATGCCATTTTATCTTCTTCTTCTCTCAAAATCTCAATCTACAAGTGATGGCTCTAATACTACAGATACAAGCTATTTCTCTGCCCAAAACAGTCCAATTTCTCTCCTTCTTCTCAAATATTCTACTATTTCTCTTAATCCAGACAGTGTAAATATGCTCCATTATGCACCTTTGGTAGAATGCACAATCCAATCATGCATCTGATTCCAAATAGCAAAGAAAAGACAACTTAGTTATTGCCAGTGCTTAATCTCATTCAAATTCCTCATGTGTATACACTCCACAAATGAGTGATCTCTATCTTCATCAGCATTTTTGCTTAAGACAAACAAGATCTGCATCTATTCCCCATTTCCTCAGTCTGTTCACAACAAGTAACCTATTGTGCATTTGCAGCCATAAAGTAAAGATGGATTTTGATCTTGCCTGGTTCAAATACATGAGTCCCTTCCATGTCTCCTTAGGTAGTGTTCCAAGCCTTTGCAAGTAGAGTTATCATACTCTTTTTCCACGTACACGATGTTGGGTATAGTTTTTTAGCTGTCCAACATGATATTCATGAGACAATTTTGGTAATCAGAGTCATGCCATTCTACTATACTCATTTGACCTTTTTCTCTATATACAATGTATAAATAATGTATCCATACTAACAAAAAAAGATGGACATTAATTTTCATTTTCATTTGATGGGATAATTTAACTGAAATAGATATAAGAAAGATTCAAATTTTATATGTGGCGAAAAAATACTACTCTCCTCGTCTTAAACAGAATTGACTTATTTTGACATGACACTTTTTCAAGAGGAAGGTGACAATCCTAAATCCTAATCAATTTATTATGAATGGATCGTCTCCCCGGCACAATGGAAAGGCAATCTCATTTTACACTTTTGGAGTTCAAGAAAATAAAAAAACTTTGAATCTTGTGGTTTTGTATTAAAGTTATGTTAAATATCTGAAATATCATTCAATTTTATATTTTTAAATATGTCATCTAAAAAATTAAAATTAAAATTAAAATTTTATCAGGAAAAAATATCATTTTTTAAATGTATTTTAAAAAAAAGTAATAATTAGCCATTTTATTTGTCAAGAAAAATGAGCGAAGGATCATTCTGCTTAATTTGTCTTCTTACAAATTACAATAATCAGTCGAAGTGGGCCCTGCGGTAATTGGGGTGAATGAGAAGGATGGCCCACTTTCATGGAGCCCACAATAGTATACCAAAAGTCAAAAAGTAAACAGAGCTTTGTAATTCATAGAAGAATGAGCCCGCTAATTATTCCCGCTTTTTTCTTCTCTCGTATCCCTCGGAGGCCGGAGCTGGCTAGAGTGAGTAGGTTTGTTCTAAGAAAAAATAAATAAAGTAGCATATTTAAATATTAAATTATAAAAAATAATAATATTTTTATTAAATTATATTTTATAATATATGTATTTGTATATATTTATATTTTTATAATAATAGTTTGTAAAAATATAAAATATATATCGATTATAACGACAGTAAAAATTATATGTATTTATATTTTTATAGCAATAATTTACAAAAATATAAAATACAACTTGCTATATCATGTATTTATGAAACTTATAATTAAGAAGATAAGTATGCTATTTCTAAATTTTGCCCTTTATTCTAACTCCCTTTGATGATTAAAAAAATATTATTTATTTATAGATAATTAAATTCTTTTTATGTATGTATAGTAGACGTTAATTGACCTTCTTAAACTTTTTCATGTTTTGAATTTCTTATTAGTAGTATAAAAATTTTAACTTTGCCATTGTTCCCTTCAAACCCACCACCACGTACACATGATTAATACTAATAAGTCTTTGAATTTTGAATCAAGAACATTTTAAAAAACTTTTGCAGAAAATGTTGTAGAAATGGGGTTTACTTTTGAAAATTGAACCTCAATGACTCCTATATAACCTTTTATTTTGATAAAATATAAATTAAGAGTCAAGGTAGTGATTATTGATTACAAGTTAAACTATCATATTACGTATCACCTATTAAATGAAAAATTATATTAGAGATCAAATAAGAGACCGATGAATAACGATGGTGGTGACTGGCAACATGTTAAATATAGTTAATTAAAAGTTGTTTACATTTACAACTTATTCCTCTGACCACTTCAAGGTCGTTTGGTAGGATGCATTTAAAAAAATTATATATCTATTAATATTATATATTATTAATATCTTATTTGATATATTTTTTATATTTATATAACTAATGCTACTCTATTTGATGTTACGATGTACAACTAATAAGTATATGACAAATCATGATATTAGTAATGTCAAAGTTTTTAATGCATGTACCTCAAAACCTTTTCCACATCATCGTATTTATGAAGATTATTTTTATAAACAAATATTGATGCATGATATAAACCAAACAATGCATAAAAATAATATCGGGGAAACTAATGTCATGATAACTAAAACGATACGCACAATATTCTTATATACACTACCAAATTACCCCTTACAATACTAATTAAACTGTCACCTTTCTCTCTCTATCTCTCATGCAATCTCTTTCTTTCATTTGTTGAATTGTTAGTGTAAACGTATATGCTTTTAATACAACATGTTTTTGAACAGTTAAAACTCTTTTTTTCCCTTCTCTCTCTCTGTGTGTATGTACAGCGTACACAAACTTTATTCAAGTTTCTCAAGGAGTTACTTACCTTTTTCATTATTTTTCTAACATTTTTGAAAGCCATTAAGGAACAAGAATCATTGAAACTCACTATCACAATGTTGCCTAAATGGCCAATGCTACTTTCTCTTTTAGCCATTTTCATCTTTTTCTCATCCTTCACTCATGGAGGGTCACAGTCTCATTTTCAATCACCACCTTTACCAGGTATTTACCATTTCTTTTTCACTTTCCATGTTCAAATTTTTCTGTTGTATGCATCTTCTTTTCCAGCTGATGTTTTAAGGATTTTGTCTTTCATACTAGTAGTCATAATATTAATATTGTAGTTTCTTGTTACTTGATTTCTGTTACTTTTTGTACTTATTGAAGTTTTTGTTGGGAGTTCTTTGACTTCATTTTCATTATTTCCTTTTTCTGATCTGCTTTCAACTGTTTTTCCTCGAGCCAAGGGTCTATCTGAAATAAACTGTCTAGATAAACTGTCTACCGCCAAGATAGGGGTAAGATCTGTATACACGTTGCTGTCTCCGGACCCCACTTTGTGAGATAATACTGAATATATTGTTTTGTTATTGCTGATTAAATGGGACATTTTAGATGAATATAGGGAGGAGAAGAATGAAGATAATGTGGTATTTTCAAGGCTATTTGCTGAAGGTCCCAATGTCGTTGTTGAGCCTCCAGTGCAGAGCTCATCACTTCTATTGGCTGCTAAGAGAACTTACAGAAAAGACCCTCTCAATGGCTTTAACAGATATACTGGAGGATGGAACATCGATGACCGCCATTACTGGGCTGTAAGTATTTTCAAGAGTTTAACTTTTCTGTTATTTACTACCTTAAAAATCATATCAAAATAAATATGCCCTCCGTCCCAAAATAAGTGTCACTTTAGTTTATTTCACGTCCATTAATAAAGATAATATATATAGTTTACTCCCTCATGGAAGTTATAGTTCAAGAATGTATCAGAAAAGTAGGTAATGTTCTTTATTATTCCTGCAATAAGTTAAACAAAATCATGTCTAGGAAATTTTCCAGCTTCAGTAGTTCTCTCAAGCTATAATTTGTTTCTTTGCAGTCTGTGGCATTTACAGCAGCTCCCTTCTTTATCACCGCGCTGATCTGGTTTGTGATCTTTGGACTTTGTTTATTGCTCATATGTGTCTGTTCTCGTTGCTATAAAAGAGAACCTTATGGATACTCTCCAATGGCCTACGCTCTTTCCCTCATATTCCTTGTGCTTTTTACCATTGCTGCAATGTAATACTCTCTCTCCCTTCTTGTTAATGATTTAATTTATAAACACTAGTAGTGTAAAGAACTTTTCAATATCAGAGTATTTTAATCTGTTGTAGTAGTTAACATGCCTTATTTGCAAGTTAGTAATCCCACTATTTATGGGTGATTATCTATAAGCAATATGATAGTGTAAGTTTTCTTTACTTTCATTAGTGTTGTACTTGAACCGTAAATACTAGTTTAGGAGACTTACGGGTTACTCCATAGTGGAAGCAGATCCGCAGCAACCATGACTAGTATCACCTGTCGTTGGGAATCCTCACGAAATGGATAAATATTCCTTTTGTCCACAGCCTAAATATCCCCGGAAGATGCAGAGAGTTTTCTCTCTCTTTTCGATAGCTAAATGAAGCAACTTCTCATCAGTTACTGTATCGAAATTAAACTCCAAACAATTCCCTACACACCCATATGACACAAGCGTATGCACACATTTATGTGCTTTCTGTTTGAACTTTGATCTCCATTTACTTTTCAAATGTGCAGCATTGGATGCGTCATTTTGTACACAGGCCAAGAGAAGTTCCACAGCAGTACAATAAACACTTTAGATTATGTGGTGCACCAGGCAAATGACACAGCTGATAATCTCATGAATGTGTCTGTTTATCTAGCAGCTGCCAAACAGCTCTCAGTCGATCGAATTTTGATCCCTGCTAATGTCCAAACAGACATTGATTACGTCCAAACAAAGATCACTTCTTCTGCTAGTACTCTTTCCACTAAAACTGCTGACAATAAGGATGACATTGAACACCTGATAGAATCGGTGTAAGTGAATGACTTCTCAAAATTGTTCATTTCATATCTTTAAAACTTATGACGCTTAATTGAAACTAAATTTCCGGAGGCTACATATATGCAGGAGAGTGGCTCTGATCATTCTATCTATAGCAATGCTTACTTTGACATTTCTTGGACTAGGTAACATTTCCTTAACCGTTACTCTAAATTATGGATGCATACCTTAGAATTTTGAAACAGTTGTTCATATTTTTCTAATACATATGGACCATTGTCCTTTCTCTTTTCAGTATTCTCAATATTCGGCATGCAGATTTTTGTCTACATGTGAGTACATTTTATGCTACCACAAGGTTATGCCTGTTGTCTTTCCAATTAATTCCTTTCCCGTGTGCTTCTTTCTGAAAGAACAATCTCGTGTTCTATTTGTGCAGCTTGGTTATTTTTGGATGGATTCTCATCACTGGGACACTGATTTTGTGTGGCATATTTCTTGTTCTTCACAAGTAAGCTCTCTTTAAGTATTTCTCCAGTTTTGCTGCTTCACTAAGCTGCTGAGAGGTAGGCAAATCTTGGTCTTATGGATACTGCTTCTCCTGGAAACAGGATAAAACAGAATTAACTTTTAACATGTTGGATTTAATTATTTTAATCCTAATTATATTCTTTTTCAACTGGTGCTTCCTGATGTCTTCTTTGGGTATCAGTATTGCTAAAATGTTGCGTAAGAACCTTTTAGAGTTTGCCGATCTCTGAAAAATTCTAAACTTAAACTAACAGCCTCATCCTAGAAGTGATTTATATGCACTGAGATTTGAATATCGTCTATGTAAGGAGTTTGCGTATTTATCTTGTTCATCAAAAACTTATGGGGTCGGTTGTAACTACTTATACCGTCTACCTGGATACTGTCATGCTAAACGTTGTATAGAAATTAATTGGGAGAACAGCATCATGTAAAAGAGTGACGGTTTAGTAGGTCTTTATTGTGGAAGGTTAACAACAATCAAGTAGTTGAATAGTGATTCCTTTATCATGCATTTGGTGACTACATATATATATCAAAATCCGTTCTTATATGCCTTGTTTTTTGAAGTAACTTTAACGGATCACATTATGTTATTCAGTCTTTTCTTTCGATTCATCTCTGAAATACTCTTTATTTCTGATCTATCTCGACTCTTGTTAACTAAATCCAGTTTGCGAAACACATCTAATTGCTCTTTGCTTAACTTTGCAGCGTGACTGCAGACACTTGTGTAGCAATGGATGAGTGGATCCAAAACCCCACTGCTCGTACAGCTTTAGATGACATATTGCCTTGTGTGGACTATGCCACTGCACAAGAAACACTAACCAAAAGCAAGGAAGTGAGTTATAACCTGGT
>NC_061116.1:189331088-189338894 GCF_002878395.1 Capsicum annuum | reverse complement strand
GTGGGGGTGTTGAATGGGGGTGGGGGTGGAGGGGAGCTGCTGGACGTCGGGGGAGGGGTGTGCTGGATTGTGTAGGGTGGGGTGGGGTGTTAAATTAAAAAAAAAGTAAAATTTTATTAAAAAAATAAAAATATATAAATTAAACGTATTTGACACGTGGCAGCACTTGATTGGTGTGTGTGTTCACTCTCTTTGTTGTGACTGAAATTCAGGGAAAAATGGTGTGTTTGCAACGGATTAAGTAAGAATCGTGGGGTAATAGGTCGAACTCAAAGTTTAGATGTCTTTTTGAAAATCTCGACCAACATCAGTGGAGTTATTATGTATTTACTCTTTTCTTAAAAGGAAATAATACATATAATGTCAAGATCATTAATAACAACCAACTCGCTAACATAAGAATAAATTTTGAAACTCACAATATTTTTAGTGATTCTAAAACTTTCTCCAAGCTCGTTCTTATTGTATGTCTGTTTCTTTATTATAGTTTCTTATCATAAAATGCACTGATGTAATTGATCTTTATAGCTAATAGTCCGCTTTAATTACATCCATTCTCCTCTATCTTCCCAGATGTCCAATGAGAAGGGGTTGAAAATACCACCCCTTTTTCCAAACCCCCTCCTTGCCAGCTACTGCATTCACCTAAGAGTTTTGAATACAAAAAAGATGAATAAGAGCAACGATACCAATTTATGCAATTCGGGAGTTTAACTATTGATGAAGTGAAGTAAAAGCAAAAAATAAGAAGGAAAAATAGATAATTAATGATCACGTGTGGAGATTCTCAAACATGTAAAGCAAATTTCTGTAAAAAAAAAAAATGACCTCATGTCCCCTCCACCAACTCGAAATTCAGGTTACCTGCCACCAAATTCAGTCTTCTATCCAAACTATTCCACAAATTATATTTCAAGTTGTTAGGCTGTAAGCCACTATCAGAGTCTTAAAGCAAACCAATAACAAAAACAGTCATAGGCCCAGACTATATTAGTTAGAACACAAAATTTGTTAATGTTCCAAATGCAATCAACTTTTTAACTATCCAGAGTTTACTAAAAGTATCTGTCACTGTTCAATCAAAACATGAATCTCCTAAATACTATATGCAAAATATTAAAACTCCAGAAACTGAATCTAAATTCAGAGAAATAAGAAATCACCAGGAACTGAAATACTGCGAATCATGAAATTTACCAGCATATTGTTGGAGTTTTTCTTGCCATCTATTAAATGGGATTGGTTATTTTTTCCTTTTGAAACTGCGCTTTTTTATGCATACTGATTTGGATGAGTCTCATATTTTATACCTTTTTTGTGCAAGCAATCTGCTCACATTGCAGTTGTTTATTGTTCTTTCCATACTTTTAAACCAAAAGATAAGGAAAAAGGTACCAAATATGAAAAAATTATAAATACAGTTCAATATAAATGTGCTAGAGTTGAAAAGTAAAGCATAAAAATTTATTCATAGTTCATAATGTGAAACTAAAGTTGGAAACATCCTCCGACCATCAGTACAACTCCACGATATCATACAATATCAATACAGAATCTTAAAAGAATATCAAAAATAGATACAAAACCACATAAATAGTAGACATTAGATTGAAAAAACTAATAATTAAGCAAAATATTGATAACATACCTCTTGATACGTCTTGTCTTCGTGCCCGACACTTGAAAATTAGAGAAATAAGCCACTCCAATGATAAATTCCTTATTGCAGCATATACGATATGCATAATTTAGATGTAGAAGAAAGTTTTCTTAAAACCTTGGTTATTCCACATAACCATAGATGCTATTATTTTTTTGAAACAAATGGAGTAAAAGTCTAAAAGGAGATCAACATAAGCAGTAAGAAACTTCAGAAGTTGTAACTGTTTTTTTTTTTTTTTTTTAGATAAAATTGTTTTGCATCAAAAGTATAATTAAAATCTAATTTGAAGATCAAAGGATAATCTAATTAAGTGTAAGAAATTGTATAAGTTTCAAAATTTTAAGATAGTATTAAGACTAAAACCCATCTTTATAATTTTAAAATTTGAATTTAAAAAAAAAAACAGGCAACTATATGAACTCTGCCAAAATTTAAATTTATTTTTAAAATGTTAAAAATAAATTAAAAATAGTAGTAACTAATAACTATTTTTAATAACTAATAAAAGTGACTATTTGTAAAAAAAAAATTAATGAATATTTTAAGTGAATGAGAGGGTTGTATTCTTTGTTATTAATAATATATATATAGAATATAGATATATAGATATAGATATAGATTGCTGAAATAAAGACTAAGAATTTTGGTCAAGCGAATTAACTTAAAAAAATTTAGCTATCATATTATTTCTTAATGATATGAAAAAAAAACAATCCCCCACCCCAACCCCCATCCTCCTCTTTTAAAAAAAAAAAATTAAAAATAAAACTTTTTCCTAAACCACCAACACACACACCTCCCACCCCACACGCAATCCCGCCATGTCTAACCAAATCTATAAAAAAAAGGGGATCTTTAAAAAATAGTAGCATTTTGCTATAAAACCCATCTTCCATAGCCACATTTTACATAATTATCATTTATAGTCGTTGTATTCGATTTACGCCCGCTGTATTAAGTTTTTACAGATAACATGTATTCATATAAAATATGAATATAGTCCCTATTTAGCCGATGTATTCGATTCACAACTGTTGTATTCACTTTAACTTAGTGGTGTATATTCATAAAAAAAATAAATACTCTACATATTTAGTCTCCCAAAAAACACTATCATATTTTTTCTTTTTCATTTTCTTATATTTTTTTCTTTTGTCGTGTTTTCCTCGTTTTTTCTTCTTCTTTTTCTATTTTTTCTATTTTTTATTTTTATTTTTTTCTCTCTTCTATCTCTAACTTCCATTCTCTTTCTTCTTTAATTTATTTTTTTATTTTTTTGTACTTATTTTCTTTATCATTTTTTTTTCTATTTTATATTTTTTGTATTTTTAAAAAAGATGACTACTCGAGCACAAGTCATGAATGATAACGTAAATACCATAATTATTTATCATATTTGTAGTCACACCATCATTTATATTTTTGTATTCATTGATACAACTGCATTTGTATTTTAAAGTTCACGTTTGTATTTATATTTTGTAGTTCGCATTATAGTTGTATTTTATAGTTCGTACTTGTATTTGTATTTGTTAGTTCGCACCATCATTTATATTTTATATAATTCTCACTTGTATTTTAAAATTATTTTATATTTGTATTTTATAACTGACTGCATATTATATTGGATTATATTTGTATTGTGATTTTATTGTGTTCGCATATTTAGATTATATTTGTATTTGTATTTGTATTCTATTTTCGTCGATGTCTTTTTATTTCTAGAGAATTATTTTGTATTTGTATTTGTATTTGTAAGTTTATTGCATATGTATTTAGCCGTGAATATGTACAATTTGTATTCTATTTTCGTCGATGTGTTTGTATTTTTAAAGAATTATTTTATATTTGTATTTATAAGTTGATCGTATATTGTATTTATATTTGTAATTTCATTTTTTTGTATCTAAATTAGTAGTTGACAACATCATTTGTATATTTAAACATTAGAAAAAAATTATTATTTTTCTTTCTACGAAGACTTGTATTTACATTTATTGATACAATTTACATCATAATAAAAATAAAAATAATAAATTATACAAATACAAATATTACATCTGTATCAGTGACACATGTTTATACAACTTGAACCATATGCATACAAAATGATACTTGTTTATATCAAATATAAATGATAAATTTTAAATACGAAACAAAATGATATATTTGCATTGAAAGATAAATTGCATATTTATGTATTTTAGTCTCAAGCAAATACAGTTAATCAATATATTTATTTATATACAAATACTAATGATAGATTATACATAATTATAACTAAACTATTAAACTACAAATAATAAATTTATTTAAAATACATAATATGATACAAATAAATATAAAATATAAAATATAAAATACAATAAAAAATAAAAAATAAAAAAATAAAAAGGGATAAAAATGACCAAAAAATAAAAAAGAATGAAAAAAGAATCAAAGGAAATGTAAAAAAAAGACTGAAAAAAAAAAGAAATATAGAAAAGGATGAAAAAATAGAAAGAAAATATGATTTAGGCTACAATTATGATTGTGCTAGCGTGTAACTGTAAGGCTACAAAACATAATTAATGTAAAGTATAGCAAGGGTTTAGGCTACAATAGGTAATTATGGTAAAATATAGTTATAAGTGGTAATTACAGCCCACTAAAGACTATTACGGATAATTTTTTTTTAAAAAATAATAATCATATAATTATAAAAAGAAATTATATTATTTTAAGATACCCTTACCCTCTCCTTCCCTGAAATAATTTAGTATGTTCACTTTTTTCTACCCTCAAATGCTTTTAAATGTGATTTTTTGATTAGACATAAAGAGTCTTCATTTCAATTACTAATTCTTATCAAATAGAATTTTATCTCAATTCAAATCCAATTATTATTTGTACATATAATTTTATATATTTAAGTTGAAATTATATCAAACTCTGTAATTTAATTTTTGAAACTGTTTTCTTAAATATAATGAAAGTGTAATTTTTTAACAGAAATAATTTTATTTGAGTATGTAATCCCAAATACATACCCCTCACATTAACGGTACGTATATACCCTCTGTCATAATTTGGGTACATATATGAGGGATACATAATTTTATTTGAGTATGATATGAGAGATATACGTATCATTTCATCAACGGTAGGAACATATATGCATCCAAAGTATGACGGAAGGTATAAATATATACGTCATATACTTATTTTTTTTCTGATATTATTATTACTACGTATTATAACTGTTGCTACTACTATTACAAATTGTTACAAATTATTATTACCATCACCATTAGATTACTACACTTTCTAAAAATTAAAAGTACTACTAATATTATTTAATATCTTTTAATTTAAATTTTTTATTACAATATTATTAAGCTTTGGAATAAAAAGTGCCACTTTGACTTCTCAATAGCTTAGATGCTATTTTGCTTATATACAGATAGATAAATTGATGGATAACTGAGCAAAATCCAAATGGGAGGAAGGAATGAAAATGAAAATGAAAATAATTGAAAAAGGAAGAAGGTGAATGAATATTCACAAGTCGAGTCAAGTTGGACTTTGTGGTAAGTAATATTTCTCTCTCTAAAATAAATAAAAACCGAGGGGAGAGGCAGGGTACCTGAAAAACGGTTATCGCTTTCCGTTTGAGTGCTTTAAATCTTCATTTCCCCGCTCCTCCTCGATCGTGCATTTGTGAAGCTAGCTCTCTTCTTTGTTCATTCATCCTCATGCTCATGCTCATGGCTCATACCATACAACCTTTAGGTTTGCTCTTCCTCTTTCTATTTCCTTAACTTCAATTGCTTCTTCTACAACTTTCAACTACATACATTGGCAATATAATGCAATGCATGTCTTCTGCTCTGCTCTAGTATATATGAACACATGTTTCTTTGTTATCATGCATGCAATACATTTGATCTTTCTGTAAAATGTGTTGTATTATTATTGTGGCTACGGTAGATCTTGAACACATACTGCAGGAAGCCAACCATCGCTGGCTTCGCCCCCATGAAATTTGTGAAATCTTGCGCAATCATCAAAGCTTCTACTTGACTCAACAGCCCCCAGATAAACCTCCAGGTTCGACTGTATTTGCATATGTCAAGAAAGAAATTGAACTTGTGCCTTTGGGAGGGATTTTGCTTTTTTATTCATATAGCTAATTTTGGGGTTTCAGGCGGTTCCTTGTTTCTATTTGATCGGAAAGTAGTACGATATTTCCGCAAAGATGGTCACAACTGGAGAAAGAAGAAGGACGGTAAAACTGTGAAAGAAGCTCATGAAAAGTTGAAGGTATGCTGTTCGCTCTATTGTCCTTGCTGTTTTTCTGATTGCTCTTTTCAGTCTATAGTCAAAACAGGATATTATTATTAATAATAACAATGAGTTAGAAAGCTTGTGGTTTTCTCACTATTTGCACAGTGAATTAGAATTTCTTCTTTTTTTTTTTTTCATTCAGCTGAGAGCAAATCAGTTGTGGGATATATAAAGTTGCCATTTGAATTCCAAGTTGTAGAAATATTTTAGCATAAATCAAGTGAAACGACCTGAATTGACTATTTTAATCGGATAAAGATTCTTGGGCCTCTTTAACATATTTGTTGGTCCAAGTCAAAATAGAACAGATTAAATATAGAGGATTTGTATAGTCGACTCTACACACCTTGTTTGGGATTACGAAATAGTTGATTATTTAATTGAAGTTCAACAACCCTGTTATCAGATGATGTTTCTAAAATGTAATGTGACCTGGAATTCCCTGAAAGCGCGCCCTCCATGGTAAGCGTGAAGAAGTGAACTTTGGGCCTAACTCAATCTTAAAAATTAGATCATGAGGGGATTATTTCTCAAGATAATATAACCTATTCCCTCAATCAATGTGGGACTTAACATGCCCCCACATGCCCTGGACAATTGGAGAGTCGATAACATAACACGGGGAGCAACATTGAGAAACATAGCAAGCGGGATCGATAGGTCTAACTCTTAATACCATGTACATAAATGAATCTGATTCTTCAATCAATGTGAGACATAAAAAGTAAGCTTGAAAAAAGAATACAAAAGCTTATGTAGTTAGAAAAAAGATGGATATTTATGCGAGCTGCTCTTCTAGTTATTGTAGTTTCTGCTAAAAAATATGGCAACCTTTATGACCAATAGAATCCAAGCAGAGTAACTTGTTTGACTTAAATGAAGACTTGACCACCCAATTATCTGCAAATTCACAGAGCAATAACTTCTTTACATCTTGTATGTGTTGTCAGCCAAATCATGACCAAGTGATTGTGCATCTTGTAACTTTCTCCTCATTTTATCATCAACTTTCTTCTGATTGCAGGCAGGCAGCAGTGATGTTCTTCACTGTTACTATGCCCATGGGGAGGACAACAAGAACTTTCAGAGGCGAAGTTATTGGATGCTAGAAGAGTGAGTCTCTGTTTTTGGTATCCTTTCAGCTTGTTCTGTGCTGTTGCTTTGAGTTGAAGATGTGTGCTAGGGGAAAAAACAGAAATAGATTATGTAGTTTGATGAATACTTATCGGTTTAGTCAGGTTCGCATATAAATTGATTTTCCTGCATCTGATTTGATGTTTATCAGAGATATTCCTTACAGTTCATTTATTGTCAAGCTTCCGAACTTTAATTAGATTTTGTGCTGTATATTAAGAGCTAAAAGAATGAGAATGTATGGTATTTTTCTTCAAGGGATTTATCACAGGTTGGATATGTGGAGAGTCTCTTTTGCTTGTTGTGTGGGACCTTCAGTAACCTTGATTTAGGCTTCTATTCTATATATCTATACATTGGATTTCCTTGCAAGAGAATTCGAAATTAAAGTTGATAGTACTGATAGCACAAGGTGTGATTTCTTCCAAAGGGGTACTGAAGCAAAATGGATGCTTCTTTTAATGTAATTTTATATGGCTTCCCAACAGGTGGTTTGAGCAGTCTGGTGTTCCATAATATTTCTTTGGTCAGGAAATGGTCATGGTGGTTGCCTTGAGAACCAGAATCTTATGTGGTACAACTAATAGGAAATGGATTTGTTAAGAGTACTTTGGAGGCAAGAATACATGATAACTTCACATATTGAAATTAATGGAAGTTTACATCCTGATCCCGGTAGGCTT
>NC_061116.1:189249452-189328088 GCF_002878395.1 Capsicum annuum | reverse complement strand
TTACTCTTTAAAGTTCAATCCACACTACATACTGTGATGTTCGCTTTTAGTTCAGTCATCAAGTATCACCCGCTGTTAATATTTCTTTCTCATTTTTAATTTTTTTTTAAGATCGGTCCTTTTTGACTAAGATTGCATGCACCTAAACAGTTCTGCCTGAAAGTCTATCCAGGTCACAAGCACAAGATGTCAAGATACCCTTGTCTATCCAGGTTGGAGCAGACTGCTCTCACAAAGCTTTAGCTGGCAATCAAACTTGCAATCTCTAAATTGTTATTCCCATGCCTCAACCTCTAGGCAATCACCTTGAGACTCTTTTTCTTTTTGTCATAGAACATTCTTTAGATTCTAGTGATTTTCCTCTAGCTATCCTTGGTTATTGTGGAAGTACCTCCAAAATGAAATCATTTATGTTGTATATCTACCTTTCTAAAAACAAAAACATTTATGGTCGTTTTGGGTCATTGATAAAAAAGGCTAATTGCATACACAACCCCTTAAAGTTGAGCCAGTTTTCTAACATGCTACAATTGTCCCAAATCCAGCTAGAATGATTCACTACAACAGAGGAACACAATTTTTCAAGATGCTTCTTAAGAAACTCTTCGTCTGGCAGTGAGGAGAAGTTCTTTAGAAGAAGGAGGAGCATAGAAGAAGATGACCGGTAGGAGGTACAGTGCCTGGGGTTGGGAAAGTTCTATGGAAGAAGAAATGGCAGTGTAGGAAGAAGATGACCGGTGGGCGGAGGGAGGTTCTGAAAACACAGTTTTTGGGAGGGGGAGGGAGTTCTATTGAAGTTCTTTTTTTCTTTTCCCTCAGAGGATTTTAATTTTTGGCATTAGCTAGGCTTAAAAGCCACATGTCTTTTCTCATTCTTTATTTTTCCCATGTTACGACATGAAGCTCACTTTTTTTTACTGGCTAGTCACGATGGGCTTTACAGGCACACATGAACTAAAGTTGGAAGGTCTAATAGGTACAAGACTCAGTTGATGTGTCTTAAGTGAAATTTGTTGTCAAGTTTAGGGGTTTGACTATGTATTATGCCAAAAACAAATAAACACTTACGACTTTCTGTATATACACTAAAAGAAGTTGCAAAACTAACTCCAAGAGTCCCTGTTCTTGCATCGCATATTTGATGGTGCCACTGCATAGTTAGTAATTACGCTCACTCTTTCACATCTCTTTTGTGGTTGATTATGCTTTGAAAGTTTGGCTGTAGGAAAGATAGATGTTCTGGATGGACTTTTCAAATTCAAAATAAATAAATAAATGGCTACTACGTAAATGCTTCATTACCAAGCTTTGTGGTAATATTGGCTTATTTAGCAGGCTTGAGTTTTCCTCAGATTATTACATCCTTCTTCCTTTGTGGTACTTAGCTTATTCTCTAGCTCATATTTAAGTGCAAGGGCTTTTGACAACAATCTATGTGCTTCATAGATATATACAATGAACATTCTTTATGTTGAAACCCTACAGTTTATACAAAAAAGGAATGAAAGTGGAGATCTTAAAAAAATATTCAATTTTCTTAGTATTTGATTTAGTCCTTTGTAGATTTTAACATGGAAATTGTTCTTGATTTTCTTTTACAGGAAGTTGGAGCGCATCATCCTTGTGCATTACAGAGAAGTAAAAGAGGTATTTCCATATCAGTTTAATCATATGGTCCTTGTTGTATGTTGCTCTGGGGATGGGTTTCTGTTTGTTAATTCGCTGATTCTACACTTGACATCTTTCTGCTGTTTTATGTATTCCTGCATCATACATCTCTACACGGCTCTGTGTGTTTTCCACTTTGTAACTTGCAGATGAGGTGGCTAAATGGATTCATTGTATTCTTATTTTTAGAACCTGATTTGCTAAGAAATTTCTAAGGTCCAGGAAATAGGAATATGAGATGAATGTCTTATAACTACTTGGAATATTAGTACTCCCTCCATTTCATATTATATGCCTATGTTTGACAGGATTGGACTTTGAGATGTTGATTGACATGTCTATGATGTTAGTGGTACGGAAGAAAGTATTGAAGTATGGTTAAAAAGTTAGTCTGATAGAGAAAACATCACATTAAAGCTAAAAATTTGAATTTATTAAATAATTCAAATTATTGGATATTTTGAAAATGATAAGAGTAATATTATAAAGGAAATAATGCCTAACATTTTGAAATGTTCCTAGATGAAAAAATTTCAGATAAATCGAAACAAGAGTAGTAGTATGATCAGGAAAGGAGGATTTTATTCTCAGTTAAGTGTGTATCCAATTTACTTGTATTCACATATATAATCATTTGTCAGTCAATTCACATGTATAGTCATTAGTCAGTCAAATTTAAAAGCATCGCAATGTTCTATTGAAGATCAAGAGAAGTTGTCAATTACGGGAAACATATTAGATTGATTAAGCTATACAAGGGTCTTTTTTGGTCCTGCTCATATGTTGGACAAGATCCTTTTGTTTGCATAATAATTAGGATAATTGTGCTTGGTTAATCTAATAATTACCAGAAAATTTTATCCACTTAGTTGTTCTAGGATGGAAACACAATGATATACCGGAAAGCTGTTACATAGAGTATAGCTTCTTCTGTATGTTTAAATTAATTGGGGCAAAAATACTCAGAAAATCAAGTCACTAGTTTCTTTTTATGAGGATGAAGACAGACAGTTATCAAGTGGCATGTAGCAAACTGACTTATTATGAGATGACTTGTGAATCTTAGTTTCTATCGTGGTAGATTAACATATATTAATGATATGTACCATGAAGGGTTACAAAGTAGGTGCCTCCCGTCTGCAGCCTGTACATCCAGGGCCAGTGCTTGAAAATCCTCAAAGTAGTTCCACACCTTGGTTTGAGTCTGGCCTAATAATAGTTCAGGAATCTCATACATCAAATCCAAGCTCAGTTGACTCGAAAGAACAGGCACCCTCTTCTGAACTTCACAGTGATGATTCCAAAGGTAGTTTTCTCTTTGATGTTTCCCTTTATTCATAAAGTTTGGGTAAGGAAACTTGTATAGTGTAATAGCACTTCATAAGTTGTTCTTATATAATACAAATTAAAGATCTTGTTTTGTCTTGTCAGGACTTGTGGAGTTGTCGAGGGACAGCTTTCAGCTCAATTCACAAGTTAGCTCTCTCATGTCCGCTGAATTCCATGGCTCATGCAGAAACTTATTAAATGTTACACTACAGCAAAAGTTCTACTCGGGAAACCTTACTGTGGCTGATTTGCTGTCCTGTAACCTCACTTATGGAAGATGGGATGCTGGTAAAGCTGTTAAAGATGTGGCAAACATCAGAAACAGATTGACTATTACTTCTGGGGAAGTATTTGAGGTACTATATTTTGTGCTATAGATGTATTCATGTAGTCATTGGTGTCCCTTCTTTTTTCTTTCCAAGTAGAGGGGAAAGGGCAATATTGAAAGCATTAAAGACAATTGAGATATTGGAAATCGGTAACTTCTTGCTACATATCTTCAATGCAAACGTGCTTAGTGCAGCTAAGCTTCTGCTCTCTGTATACAACCTAGTAGAGAAATTCTCAGTATTTTATAACTGGTTTCATCTGTAGGACTAACATGCTCAAAGCTCATTTTCAGTTTTTTATCGTCTGCCATAGGCTAGTTCTGAACTTCTGATAGCATACTAAAAAAAGGTACAAGATTTTCATGAAGTAGATATATTAAGAAACATTTAACATAATAGTTGGCATATCTTGATTTAATTAGAATTACTCTTCTGACATTATGATGCATTGCAATGCGTCCAGTTCTTGAGAATCTGTCTTGTTTAGCATCAGTAATGCAAATTTCCACGTTCAAACGTGAACTCACTTTCAAATGTGGCTTTGGAAATTCGCGTGATCCATTTCTACCTTCTTTTTTGGTTTTCTAAAAGTAATTGCTATTAACCTATTATGGCCACATTAAGACCCACATTATCTTCTATTGTTTTCCCATAGGCTTGAACAAGGATATTCTAAGATAGTGGCATGCTTTTGTTTATTTGAACATTGATGTGCTATGTAGTTATTATAAGCATTCAATTGAATGCTACTGTCATTTCTGTTTATTGTAGGAGAATATCCATGTTGCTCCAGGCCATTCTCTATCCCCAGACAAGCTGTTCAGTATCTCTGATTTTTCTCCGGATTGGGTCTACTCAGGAGTGGAAACAAAGGTAAACTTGTCAGATAACTTTGATATCACATGAAGGATATTGTATTAGTTGAAAATGTTAAAGATTCAGTCCGACTTTATTTCGCTTCAGGTTTTGATCATAGGTACCTTTCTTGACCTTGGAAAGCGTCCCACCTGTCAGAAATGGAGCTGTATGTTTGGTGAAGTTGAGGTCCCTGCAGAAGTTCTGAATGAGGGTGTCATTCGATGTCAAGTTCCTTCTCATGCTCCTGGACTTGTTCCTTTTTATTTAACCTGCAGCAATAGGGTAGCATGCAGTGAGGTGCGGGAGTTTGAATATCGTGAAAACCCATCAGAACTTGCTCTTGCCCATAGACCAAGTGATGAGGAGTGTGTGGAAGTTCAACTCGCTAAATTGCTATATTCAGGCTTAAATAAAAAATTGTTGGATTGCTCTAGTGGAGAGTGTGAAAAATGTAAATTGAAGACTCTGTTGTGTTCTTTGAAATTCACGGCTGGAAATGCTTCTGAAAGATTGGAGGACTTACTTTCCATTATTGAAGGCAATCACATCATCTTCGGAGATGTGCTGAATCAGAGTATCATGAAGGATAAACTTTATGAGTGGCTAGTCTCCAGAGCACATGAAGAAGATAAAGGTCCAAATATTTTGGATGACGGAGGGCGAGGGGTTATTCATCTAGTGGCTTCCCTTGGTTATGAATGGGGGTTGCTTCCATTAATTGCTGCTGGTATTAGTCCTAATTTCAGAGATGCACGTGGTAGGACGGCTCTTCACTGGGCCGCACATTATGGAAGGTGAGTGCCCCCATCAAAATTTTGTACCTGGACTATTATTTACTCAAAATTTGGAACCTTTTAGAGTTGTCTTTCTCCATTGGACACCTAGTGAGGCTAAATTAAATAGCACTCTGTAAGGCAGGTTTGGTCCAACCAGCTTCCTTCTGTAAATGGAAAGAACATCACCCTTCCATTAAAGGCTGTTGATTAGAGATATGTCACTGTTTTATGTTTCGTGTGCCCTGTAGATATGCATTTATCAAAATAATAACAACAATGATAATCATAAAAACCGAATAATTAAGACTATAACTATTTTATTTCTATAGTGTATTCCCTGCCATTTGGTCATGCATTTGCCATTAAAAT
This sequence comes from Capsicum annuum, assembly GCF_002878395.1. Lineage (NCBI taxonomy): Eukaryota > Viridiplantae > Streptophyta > Magnoliopsida > Solanales > Solanaceae > Capsicum > Capsicum annuum. Next base: position 189,322,759 of record NC_061116.1, on the reverse strand, counting down.
TCACCTCGCATAAGTGTGAATTTCAGTACTATGTTTGTGAAGAGAAAAAACTTCATCTGATCACGTCCTAGGAAATTTGCCACAGAAGCTTCATGAGCGAGCTATCTGCCCTGCATATATCGATATTTAGTTGAGCAGTTGAATTATTGATAGCAAAAAGGAAAAATCACCTTAACTTGCTAAGTCTTACGGAAGATCGATATTCATTTAAAAGTCAATTTATATTAATGATCTACTTCAGGGAGGATATGGTGATTGCACTTATCAAGCTAGGTGTAGCTGCTGGTGCCGTTGATGATCCAACTACTGCATTCCCTGGGGGGCGAACAGCTGCTGATTTGGCTTTTAGTAGAGGTCACAAAGGGATTGCTGGTTACTTGGCAGAATCAGATCTTACTGCTCTTCATCAATCATTGGGTACCAATAATAATGCTCTAGACAGTATTGCTGCTGGGCTTGAAGCTGAAAAGGCTTTTGAATCAGCAGCTCAAGAGGTTGTTCCTTTGAATGGAACAATAGATGATGACATTTCCTTAAAAGGATCTCTTGCTTCACTAACGAAATCAGCTCAGGCTGCAGCATTGATTCGAGCTGCTTTTAGATCTCATTCATTCCGTCAGAGGCAGCTTACGAAGAGTAGAAATGATGTTTTTGAAGATTCACCTGACCTTGTTTCTCTGGGCTCCTTGAACAAGGTCCAAAAGGTGAACCACTATGAGGACTATTTACACTCAGCTGCCATAAAGATCCAACAGAATTATCATGGCTGGAACGGGAGAAGAGAATTTTTGAAGATACAGAACCGGATTGTGAAAATCCAGGTAAATTGACATGTTTTTACTTCTTCCTTTTTGTGTGTGTGTGTGTCTGCTAATAAGTATGACTTTTGTTCAAGTACTTGTTTTAGCTAAACTCGTCTTTTGCTCTATATCCATCGGCGATTTCCCATTTTTTACACTTTCTGGCTTTCAGATAGGCTTTTTTGTTAGTTTCGAGTTGACCAGTTATAAAACTTTATTAACAATTGGGTACTAAGTATGTCAACTTCCACCATTCTGCTTGTTAGTACTGTGTAGCAACTAACTTTTCACATGAGAAGTAGAAGAGTACTGTTCATAAATGTCATTTGTACTAAAGACTGCACGAGAAGGATGAGAAATTATATATTACATAGAGCAAGTTGTTTTTTCTCCCCCTATTGTTCCAATGGTTTGGCTTTTGTTTAAACTGACTCTGTGTGGGAAGTATAAGATTGTCTGTTCGTAGATTCTTTAACAAGTTTGTGGATAATGATGGTTAGAGTGTGACTGCCATCACATCACTTTCAAACCCTGTTAATCACATCACTCCATCCCTCTTAATTAACTGGGCTTTTTATGTACTTGAAGTTTTACATAAACTTGTGGTTGACTTCTCGAATATTATTGAAGGATAAATTGAAAATTCTTTTATCTTTCACTCTGAAGTTAGTTTTAGATAATCATTTCATCTTCAGTGGGTGATGTATTTCATGAGGTAATTGACTTTTATTTGACTAACTTCAATTGAACTTTGCAAACTATGTTTGCTAAATATTTTACTCCATCTCCAGAGTGCAGTCAAAAATATTTTACATCATGTTATGATTTCAGGCTCATGTGCATGGACATCATGTTCGTAAGCAGTACGAAAAGTTTGTATGGTCAGTCAGTATACTTGAAAAGGTCATTCTGCGTTGGAGGAGGAAAAAAACAGGATTGCGTGGATTTCGATCAGAAAAAGCTAGTCAGAAAGGAGCGCTTGAGAAGGAGGACGAGTATGAATATCTCAGTGTTGGTCGAAAACAGAAGCTTGCTGGAGTTGAGAAGGCTTTGGCAAGAGTTCAGTCCATGGTACGTCATCCAGAGGCAAGAGATCAGTATATGAGGCTGGTTACAAAGTTTGAAAGTACTAAGGTGAGTCTAATTTTCTGGTAGGAGAATTGAGAATCTAATTCGTTCAAGCCACATACTTGTAATATAATGCAAGGAACTGGTATATTGCAATCTCTTTGCTTCAGTGAAAAAGTTCATATTCAAGCCGGCAACATATTATACCTGTGTTGATTTTACCCTGTAATGCATGACATGGTAGGCCTCTTGCATGTAAACCCACTTCCTACAAGGATCCTGCACCCCTATGCTGAAGTCCAGTCCTCTCCGTGCTTGTATCCCACTTCCTAATGTTCTTGTAGATCTCTTGTGCTTGGTTATGTTCATAATTTGTGCTTATGCACCTTAATATTTCTATTTGCTACGAATGCCAGTTACCAATCAATTAACAGACCTTTATTTGTTTCTGCAGCTGGATGACGGAGGAGCAGTAGATAGGTCATCACCAATTTAGCTTTTCTCAATATATGAGCAAAAAGCTCTCCAATTGTTTGTAGACATATACCCTTTTAATCACCCACCAAAATGTACTGAATATAGTCTTAACATGTCTGAGACATAGAGGTACTTACATTGCGTTTTTCTGCTGTACGAATGTTAATACTCCTACAGTGTAAATATCTTTTAGGTGATTGAAATATGTTGTAGTTTGATCTGTTTTACCTTTATTCTTGCTATAGCATTTGAAAGCCAAATTTGGTAGTTTGAAGTGTTCCTGCTCTGTGGATGAGGGTATTGAAATAATTATGCAGGCGGAGAACTACATCAACCACCAATATTTTATTTTTTAAAACATACGTAATCACTTTTTATATTACTAGTTTAAACGCACGTGTAACTTTTGATTATTAAAATCAGATTATTTTGTTTATTGCGAAGATTTTTTTGGTGAAGTGCAAAAAGTTCAAATCACTTTTCAAAGATTCTTCACATTTTAATATAATTAAACATAAAATATATTTTATTGTAAGCACATATATATTTTTACCACCATAAGTTTCAAGTGGTTAATGAATCGTCACTTTTGCATTTATTGTACGATTATTTCTTTTCTTTTATATTTTAAATTTTTTCTTATTATTAAAGTTAAATCTTTAGAAAAATTTTGATTACTTACTTAAAACTTTTAGAAATTGGATACTTTCTTTATTTTTTTCTTATTCTAACTCTTTCATGTTTATTTATATATTTTTCAAATCTTCTTAAAATCAACTTTAGTTGATTTAGAAGTCTTTATATGTTATGAAACCTTATATGTATTTTGATTCAGTATATTTAGTGGATCAATTTCATATCCAGAAAGGTAGAAAATAATTTTCCATTCTTTAGTAACACTTTTTCTCCCTATGAAATCTAAAAATATAATTCTCTACTTAAAAAGTTCAAATCATAATAGATATAACAAGAAAATTGTGTAAAAATAAACATCAAACGATATTTTTAGGAAATGATTTTTTTTTTCAAGATAACTCATTTTTACTTGTCACAAGAAAATAAGTGAACTTACTCCCTCTCGTACTTATGGCGCCCAGCACACGTCTAATCGCAACCCTGTACACTACCACCTTATGACAAGTTGTTCATAGGCTAACCATGATGAGTATATACCATATGAACCTGGAGAGTTTAAGAAGAGGAGCCAACATTGAAGTATTTAATATAGACAAAACATGTTCGTGTAGTTTTTTTTTAAAAAAATTATAACTATCATTATTTTTGATATTAATATAACTATTTTTGAAAAATATAATCCCATAGCCCTACAGGACTCATTACTTAGTTAGCACAAGAGTCCTAATACAATGAAACTTTAAATTCAATTAATTCTGCCTCCAAGAATTTCTTCTCCAATATATTTTAGGATTGTTTAATTTTTTAATAATTAATTTATAATTGAAGGAAATAAGTGAAACGATAATTTTATCTATTGCGGGGTATTTTAATGAAGGGTAAAAAGTTCAAACAATATTTTTAAAGCCCTTCACACTTTTAATATATGAAAACGTGTGTTGCACGTTTATTCCTAAATATTTAATCTACTTAAATTGATTATGTAAATAATAATTTTGAAGTATAAAAAAGTGGTGTGTGTATATATTTATGTATATATTTTCTCCATTCCTTTAGTTGCTCCATTTGGGTTGGGCACACTCTTTAATAAAGACCCCTTACACTTATAAAATTCAAAGTAATTTAACCAATATACCACTAATTAAATTTATACCTCTTTCTAAATCAATAATGGTTGCATTTATTGAACAAGGGCATAATCGAAAGATTTTGTTTAAATTATTCTTGAAAGATTAAAGGAGCAAATATTTAGGATTATAAACACAACCCAAATGTGTAAATAAAAATAAATGGAGAGAGTATTATTCGCCTTTCTCTATGCTATAAAATAAAAATCAAAACATATAAAAAAAAAAGTAACAACTTGGAAGAGGATTAAAAAATCTTGCAAATTTAATGTCACTTTAGCGATATATATAATCTATTAAGTTAAATATATGTATGTAATAAAAATATTTACCTCATAAATTAACAATTATGCACACTCATCCACCTCGAGATCAAATTCCTTAGCAACAGAATCACTTTCATTCTTTTAACTTCCCCACTATTTACTTCAAAAATGTATATCGCATTGGCAATAATTACTTGCACATATCGATCTTATGGAGAGGAGAAGCGAACATAAATATATGAATTAAAATAGTATAAGATAGATGGTGCCAAATTAAATTATGAATAATGTGCAGTTCCCTTTCAAATGTCTTTTCAGAACATGCGTCAAAAATGACTAACATAAATAAGTTCAACCTAGGCCTAACATTTACTCTTCTTTCAATAATTTTCTTGAACACAAAAGTACTTGGTACAACAAACTCACGGCCTATGGTCACTGTCCATGCACAAAATGTTTTGTGCTAATATTCTGCCACTCTTAAGTTGTTTTGAAGGTCAATTCTTATGCCGTTGTAACATTGTGTAACAAATTTAGACGAATTTGATAAAATTTATTCAGATTCTAGCTAATGAATATCAATCAGGATAACTATGAGATTGGTCTTTCGGTAGTTGAAAGGGTCTGTCTAGCATAGAAAATTGACTACAGGGAAGGCCTTGCCTTATTTGGTATTTTTGCTTGTAGGTTATATAGGTTGATAGCAGATCACTTGATAAATTAGATGGCGTATGCCTAGCCAAACAACATCACACCATTATCGTTATTCAAAAAAAATATTAAAAAACACATTGAAACTCACAAATTTTAGTCTTCAATAGTATATACTGTCACAATGGAGCTATTAATTTGAGAAACTTTTACGTGATGAATATTTGGACCTTTGCACTGATGGAGAAGAAGTGTATGTTTGTAAAAGAAGTCATATGTTCATTGAAAAAGTTTGATAAAACCCTTTCTTATATTCTAATTTCTTTTTGTTTTTATTTTTTTCTGTTGGATACAGAAGTTTTGCGTAGTTTTTACATCTCAATCAATTTGATAGTAATTTAAATCATAATAAGAGACTAATTTAAGAAGAAGAAAAGAGATAAAAACTGATTTCTAATATACTAAGTATTAAAATTTCATGAACCTAAAGGACATAAATTCAATTTGCTCGCAAAGAAAAAGAGAAATTGTTCAAGGAGAATTAGTAGAAGTGTTTAATTAATCTCACAGTAGACAATAATTAAATAACAATTGCTGGATAAAATAAGTGAAAAGATAAAAAGACTTACTATATGTTTTAGGAGTCCTAATTTTATTTTATCATGATTCTTTCCATATATTTAGGAGTTAATATTATAAATAAAATTAATTAATAATTGAAGAAAATAAGTAAAAAGACGATTTTGTCTAAAGAAGAAACTTTTAATAAATGGCAAAAAGTTCAAATGTGATTTCTAAGGCCTTTCACACTTTTAAGATAGTAGAGATAGAGATTAGTTGTGACTTGGGTTTATTTTGTATTAGCTAGGGCACTTGTTGGATCAATTTTAGAGTTTTAAGCAACCTTATCAAAAGCGAAAAGCACAAACGAGCTCTAAGGTTTGTTGGGGCTTTAAGCGCAAAACGAGAATAAATTACAAATATATATATATATATATATATATATATATATATATATATGTTTTCAACATAATTTAATTCATGGAAAATAAACTTTAACCACAAATAAAAATATGAAGAAACAACAATTTTATTGATAAACGATGTGGGTACAAATTTATTATTCCCTTGATTCTTCTCTCTTGATTCCTTAATTCGAGGGCCGTCAGTAGCATATTTCTCGAATGTAGAAAGATTTGGATACGAATTTCTCCATAATTCGAGGGCCGTTAGTGGTGTATTTCTCGAACATAGGAATATTTGGATTTCTCTGTAATTCGAGGGCCGTTAGTGGCGTATTTCTTGAACATAAGAATATTTGGATTTGATCTCCATGAAAGGAGGATTTGTCGTTCTTCTTGATTTATTTGATTAATCAAGAAGAGAGGGTTTTGATCCCTTTGACCTTTGAGATATTCGAGATTTATGAATATCTCATTAATTTGTGGGATGTTTGGGATCTTGCAGATGCCCTTAAAAGGATATTTGACCCCTTTATATAGGCGTTATTTAGGGTTTAGGTAGAGTAGCCACCAAGCTAGAGTTAGGGTAAAGTAGCCCATCAAGAACTATAACCAAAATTAAACTCTTTGTGTAGAGTCCACAAAATTTTAATGTCTACAATATACACACAAACACAGAACAAATCTATACACATGTAGATGCATAATGTATATATGAATCAATACATAACAGAAACACACGCACATATATTTTGCATAATGTATATATGAATCAATACATAACAGAAACACACGCACATATATTTTAATCTATTGTAGCAGTTAACATACATGCCTTATTTATTTTAATCTATTGTGTCTATTTCCAAGTTAGTAATCCCACTATTTATGGGTGATTATCTATAAGCAATACGATAGTGTAAGTTTTCTTTACTTTCATTAGTGTTGTATTTGAACCGTAGACCTAGTTTAGGAAACTTACAGGTCTCTCCATAGTGGAAGCAGATTCGCAGCAACCACAACTCATATAACCTTTCGTTGGGAATCCTTACAAAATGGATAAATTCCTTTTGTCCACAGCCTAAATATCCCTGGAAGATGCAAAGCGTTTTCTCTCTCTTTCCGATAGCTAAATTAATAAACTTCTCACTAGATACTGTTGTTTTCGTTTGTACTTTGGGTACACAGAATCAGTATATGCAGAACAATAACTTCAACTAGAGTTCAAGAACACAATGAAGTATATCAAATACCTTCAATACAAGATCAAAATGACCTTTCCAAGAGGTGTATTTTATTCTTTTAGAAATTAAGATGAAACAGAAAATAGCCAAGTCATCCGAATTCACGGAGTTTCCTTAAGGAAATAATTCCCTTCACTGTAGCCGAGGTTGTGAAATTTTTTCTCCCAGGATAAAATGGCTAAACAGACCAACAGTAGCGGTACCTCAAACGGTTGGAATATCTTCGAACTCACAGAACATTTTGAGTGATCACACAGAATATTTTTGAGACAAGAAGAGAGTTTTTAATCTGAAAATTTCGTACTAAACCTATAGAAGAAACCAAGTTTATATAGCCACAACATGCTTCTTCTGAAAAGAGGCAATGGTTCACTCCAAAGGTTACACCTTTGCTGTAAGTTCATGTCTGTTCATTAAAGATTACATCTTTTCCTTAACAGTCATCTCATTTCATGAATCAGTGTGTCACTTCATTGAAGGATTATATCCTTCTGAAGCATCATTTCAAACCATTGCAACTTTCTGTAGCCTCAGTTCAGAACATGTATCATTTCTGAAGCACTAGTTCGAAAATAATACATCAGTTCACTTGAAACAGTGCAACTGTTACTGCATGTATATATAAATGGAGGTCCAAAACTGTAGAAAAATTTTTACTGCAATTTTCCTTGGCATTCTTCGGAATTCAAATAAAGTTTGTCCAAAAAGATAGATCTCATCGATCGATTATTTGCCAAATCCAAATCCAAATCCAAATTCGAAGTCGAAGTCGAAGTCGAAGTCGAAGCCGAAGCTGAAGCCGAGCCAAGGGAGCGATGACGATGATGGCGCGAGGCATCTATTATTTCTTGCCTCACTTGTCATGTGGAGTAAGTGTTCTTGATTATAAATACTTTCAAGTTCTCTTCTTCCACCAATGTGGGAGAAAGAGTAAACTTTCTAATTTGAGAGTACACTTTTCATTTTAGTGTCTTCTTCCCCTCCACCATTTTATTCTCTATTTTTCCATTCACACTTATTTCATATACTATGAATCCAACAATCCCCCAAATGAATGGGGAATAACTATTTTTCGTAAAATTTTTACGGAAAAGTATGTGATCATCAAGCAAAGACTGATTGCATCTGGATAAGTGGGTTTCCCTTTGAACTTTTCGTAGTGAACATACATCGGATGCACTCGGTTAATTGGTAGATTTGATATCTTTGAATTGTCGAGCTTTAATGTACACCTAAATAATATATGTCACACAACCATCCTTTTAACGTTTATGATTCTCATGATTTTGTTCTTTTCAGCCATGAACACGTCCCGGTTTCATGAGAGCTTAGAGAATAGACCTTTACTAACATTCTCTTTGAAGCGGCTTCCACTTCACCCTCACATAGGTGATTTCTAAACGTTCAATCCTGTAGATTAAACGATTTGGTCAAATCTGCCAAATTTAGATAATCATTAAAAGACTTTTCACCTTAAGTCTTATCCTAGTTTACTATACATTGTCTACATCATGAGAATGGGTTAGGTAATTGACAATGTTGAACCTGTCAAACACAACTTTGTTTGATCTCCTTGAATCTAGCTCTTGGAATCTCCAGTTTGCTAGGTAGAGTTACCGTCATGCTGACTCGTTCTAGGCCTTAAAACCATTCCCTTGGATATTCTTTCCACTCCTTCTTTAGATAGGCCTTTTGTAAGTAGATCCAACATATTATCCTTTGACTTTACACAGTCAATAGTGATAATTCCACTAGAGAGAAGTTCCCTAACGGTATTATGTCTCCGTCGTATGTGACGAGATTTACCGTTGTATATCATGCTCTCTGCCCTACCTATTGCCGCTTGGCTATCATAGTGTATACATACTGGCACCTCTGGCTTGGGCCAATACGGAATATCTTTCAAGAAATTTCGGAGTCATTCTGCTTTTTCACTGTCTTTATCTAATGCGATAAATTTAGATTCCATTGTAGAGCGAGCGATACAAGTTTGTTTGGATGATTTCCAAGAAACTGCTCCTCCAACAATAGTAAATACATATCCACTTGTGGATTTTACTTCATTCGATCAGTGATTCAATTTGCATCACTATATCCTTCAAGTGTCGCAGGATATTTATTATAATGCAAAACATAGTTTTGAGTGTATTTAAGATACCCTAAAACCTTTTTCATTACCATCTAATGAGTTTTGTTGGGATTACTCGTGTACCGAATCAATTTACTAATTGCACATGCTATGTCTGGTCGTGTACAGTTCATTATATATATTAAACATCCCAATACTCTTGCATACTCCAATTGTGAGTCACTTTCACCTTCATTCTTTCGAAGTGCAAAGTTCACATCCAATGGAGTCTTGACAATATCGAATTCCATATCCTTGAACTTTTTAAGTACTTTTTTGATATAATGATACTGTGACAATGCCAACCCTTGAGGAGTTTGATGGATTCTTATATTCTAAGATCACATCTGCAACTCTAAGGTCTTTCATATCAAACTTGCTCTAGAGCATTCGTTTGATTGCATTTATATCACAAATATCTCCGCTGATGATCAACATATCATCCACATATAAACAAATAATGACTTGGTGATTTGGTGTGTCTTTAATATATACACATTTGTCACATTCATTTATCTTAAATCAGTTTGCCAATATGGTTTGGTCAAACTTTGCATGTCATTGCTTAGGTGCCTGTTTTAGTCCATAAAGTGACTTAACAAGTTTACACACCTTATTTTTTTTTCCTGGAACCACAAAACCCTCAGGTTGTTTCATGTATATTTCTTCCTTCAAATCTCCATTTAGGAATACGGTCTTCACATCCATTTGATGGATTTGAAGATCATATACCGCCGCCAAGGCAATTAACATTCAAATCGAGGTTATCCTTGTTACTGGCGAGTATGTATCAAAGTAATCAAGGCCTTCCTTCTGTTTGAAGCCTTTTACTACAAGTCTTGCCTTGTATTTGTCAATAGTACCATCCGCCTTCATTTTTCTTTTGAAGATCCATTTAGAACCTAACGGTTTATTTTTGGGAGGAAGGTAAACCAATTCTCATGTATGGTTGCTTAAGATTAATCTATCTCACTATTGACTGCCTCTTTCCAAAAGGATGAGTCTGACGATGACATCACTTCCTTAAATGTTTGAGGCTCATTTTCTAAGAGAAATGTTATAAAATCCGATCCAAACGAACTTGACGTTCTTTGACGTGTACTACATCTTGGATTTTCTTCATTATGTACATTCTCACTTGGTTCATCTCGAGGTCGTTTAGATCCTCCACTAGACTGTTCATGTCTAATTTTATACGGGTAAATATTTTCAAAGAATTCAGCATTATCTGATTCAATGACCGTATTTTTATTAATATCTGGATGTTTGAATTTATGAACCAAAAATCAACATGCTTTACTACTTTTAGCATATCCTATGAATACACAGTCCACCGTTTTAGGTCCTATTTTAACCTTTTTAGGTATAGGAACTTGAACCTTCGCTAGACACCCCCACACTTTGAAATATTTCAAGTTGGGATTCCTTCCTTTCCATTTTTCGTAAGGAATTGATTGTGTCTTACTATGGGGAACTCTATTGAGTATACATTAGCCGTAAGGATAGCCTCCCCCCATAAGTTTTGTGGTAAACCAGAACTTATAAGTAAGACATTCATCATTTCCTTCAAAGTTCAATTTTTTCTTTCCACAATTCCATTAGATTGAGGTAAATATGGGGATGTAGTTTAATGGATTATTCCATTCTCTACACATATTTGCGCAAAGGGAGATTCATATTCTCCGCCCCTATCACTTTTTATCATTTTGATCTTTTTGTCTAACTGATTTTCAACTTCAGTTTTATATTGCCTAAATGCATCTATTGCTTCATCCTTACTATTTAGCAAGTAGACACGACAATATCTAGTGCAATCATCAATAAAAGTTATGAAATACCTTTTCCCACCACGTGATGGTGTTGACTTCATATCACAAATGCCAGTGTGTATTAAGTCTAAGGGATTGGAATTCCTTTCAACGGACTTATAAGGATGCTTTTCATACTTTTATTCCACACACGTTTGACACTTTGATTTATTGCACTCAAAGTTTGACAAAACTTCTAAGTTAACCAGTTTTCATAACGTTTTGTAATTAACATGGCCTAAATGTTCATACCATAAATCATAAGACTCAAGCAAATAAGAAGAATTCAAACTTTTATTTATTTCAACAGTTATTACATTCATCTTATAAATGCCTTCGGTCAGATAGCCTTTTCCTACATACATTTCTCCTTTGCTAATTATAATTTTTCCAGAAACGATTACACATTTGAATCCGTTCTTATCTAGGAGTGAAACAAAAATTAAGTTCATACATAATTTCGAAACATATAACACATTGTTCAGTGTCAAGACCTTGCCGGAAGTCATCTTTAAGCAATTTTTTCCTGTTCCCTCCACCTTAGCAGTAGCGGAGTTAGCCATGTAGATCATTTCTTCTGCTTAAGCCGGAGAAAATGACAAAAACAACTTTTTGTTGGCACATACATGGCGGGTGGCACCAGAATCCATCCACCACTCACGAGGATTCCCCATTAAGTTGCATTCTGAGAACATAGCACACAGATCATCGCATTCTTTGTTGGATACAATCATATTTTCTTGATCCTTCTTCTTGCCTTTCTTTGGGGCACGACAATCTGTGGACTTGTGGCCAATCTTGCCACAGTTGAAGCATTTTTCCTTAAACTTTTTCTTGGATTGATTGCTTCCTTGTTTAGCTTTCTTCCTTTTATTGAAATTGTTTTGGTCATCTTCTACAATATGTGCTCCATTAATTATAGAATTCCCCTTTGACCTTCTTTCGGCAGCTTTATTATCCTCTTCAATACGAAGTTGGAAAATAAGATCTTCAATAGTCATCTCCTTGCGTTTATGCTTTAAGTAGTTTTTGAAGTCTTTCCACAAAGGTGGTTGCTTCTCAACTATCGTCATTACTTGGAAAGCATCATTCACAATTAAACCAACAAAACAGTTTATGTGAGTATTTAGAACATTTTTAATTTGTTCAACTAAGGTATTTTTCAAAGATATACCTTCTGCTAGGAGATCATGTATGATGACTTGCGACTCCTGTACTTGAGAGACAACAAATTTGCTATTTATCATTTTGAAGTCCAGGAATCGTGCAACAAGGAATTTCTTAATTACCGCATCCTCCGTCTTATATTTTCATTCAAGTGCCCCCCACAGTTCCTTTGATGTATTGGTTCCACTATAAACATTGTAGAGGTCGTCTTGGAGACCACTCAGAATATAATTCCTGCAAAGGAAGTCCGGATATTTCCAAGCTTCTACAATAACGAAGCGGTCTTTGTCCGAGGTTCCCTCGGGTATCTCAGGAGCGTCTTTGCTAGTGAACCGTTGCAGACATAAAGTGGTGGGGTAAAATAACATTTTTTGCTGCCACCACTTGAAGTCGATGCCCAAAAATTTTTCGGGCTTCTCCGCCGATGCCATTGTTGGCGGAGCATTTGTGCGACTTGATGTGGCAATATTAGTTGCCCCCACATACGTTGTCGCATCTATCATTTGATTTTCAGTTGCCATTTTTCTGTCACCACAAGACAAAAAATACTTAGTATTTTCGGAATACTACTTATAAAAATTAATTTTTTTTTTGTTTCTAGTTAACAATGAAGTTTTTATGACTTTCAATTGTCAACCGAATGATCTTTAACTTGTGACGAAGTTTTTATGACTTCAAATCACTAGTTAAGTTCAGGCAGAGTAGAAAGTTAAAACTTTAATCTCCAAACACAAGCAATACAGATTATGTAATAGTAGTTATTTCCTTAAGATTGTTATTTTCGTCTATACTTCAGGTACACAGAATCAGTATATGCAGAACAATAACTTCAACTAGAGTTCAAGAACACAATAAAGTATATCAAATACCCTCAATATAAGATCAAAATGACCTTTCCAAAAGGTGTATTTTATTCTTTCAGAAATTAAGATGAAATAAAAAATAGCCAAGTCGTCCGAATTCACGGAGTTTTCTTAAGGAAATAATTCCCCTCACTATATCCGAGGTTGTGGAATTTTTCCTCCCAGGATAAAATGACTAAACAGACTAACAGTAGCGGTACCTCAAATGGTTGAAATATCTTCGAACTCATAGAACGTTTTGAGTGATCACACAAAATATTTTTGAGACAAGAAGAGAGTTTTTAATCTGAAAATTTTGTACTAAACCTGTGGAAGAAACCAGGTTTATATAGCCACAACATGCCTCTTCTGAAAAGAGGCAATGGTTCACTCCAAAGGTTACACCTTTGCTGTAAGTTCATGTCTGTTCATCAAAGATTGCATCTTTTCCTGAACAGTCATCTCATTTTATGAATCAGTGTGTCACTTCATTGAAGGATTACATCCTTCTGGAGCATCATTTCGAACCATTGTAACCTTCTGTAGCCTCAGTTCAGAATAATGTATCATTTCTGAAGCACTAGTTCGAAAACAATGCATCATTTCACTTAAAACAGTGCAAATGTTACTGCATGTATATATAAATAGAGGTAAAAGATAGATCTCATCGATCATTTGCCAAATCCAAATCCAAAGTCGGGCGAGCGACGACGATGACGACGCGAGGCATCTATTATTTCTTGCCTTACTTGCCATGTGGAGTAAGTGTTCTTGATTGTAAACACTTTCAAGTTCTCTTCTTCTACCAATGTGGGAGAAAGAGTAAACTTTCTAATTTGGGAGTACACTTTCCATTTTAGTGTCTCCTTCCTCTCCACCATTTCATTCTCCATTTTTCCATTCACACTTCCTTCATATACTATGAACCCAACAGTTATTGTATAGAAATTGAACTCCAAACAATTCCCTACACACACACGACACATGCGTATGCACACATTTATGTGCTCTCTGATTGAAGTTTGATCTTCATTTGCTTTTCAATGTGCAACATTGGAAGTTCCACAGCAGTAAACTAAGCACTTTCGACTATGTGGTGCATCATGCAAATGCCACAACTGATAATCTCATGAATGTGTCTGTTTATTTAGCAGCTGCCAAATAGCTCTAAGTCGATCGAATTTTGATCCCAGCTAATGTCCAAACAAACATTGATTACGTCCAAACAAAGATCACTTCTTCTGCTAGTACTCTTTCCACTAAAACTGCTGACAATAAGGATGACATTGAACACCTGATAGAATCAGTGTAAGTGAATAACTTTTCAAGATTGTTCATTTCAACCTTGAAACTTTTGATGCTTAATTTGAAACTAAATTTTTGGAGGCTACATATATGCAGGAGAGTGGCTCTGATCATTCTATCTATGGCTATGCTTACTTTGACATTTCTTGGATTAGGTAACATTTCCTTGACCGTTACACTAAATTATGCTTATCTTAGAATTTGAAACAGTTGTTCATATTTTTCTAATACATATGGACCATTGTCCTTTCTCTTTACTGGATTCTCAATATTAGGCATGCAGATTTTTGTCTACATGTGAGTGTACATTTTGGGCTACCACAAAGTTATGTCTGTTGTCTTTCCAATTAATTCCTTTCCCGTGTACTTTTTCTGAAAGAACGATCCCGTGTGCTATTTATGAAGCTTGGTTATTTTTAGATGGATTCTCATCACTGGGACACTGATTTTGTGTGGCATATTTCTTGTTCTTCACAAGTAAGCTCTCTTTAAGTATTTCTCCAGTTTTGTTGCTTCACTAATCTGTCGAGAGGTAGGCAAATCTTAGTCTTATGAATACAACTTCTCATGGAAATAGGATAAAACAGAACTAACTTTTAACATGTTGGATTTAATTATTTTAATCCTAATTATATTCTTATTTTCAACTGGCGTTTCCTGATGTCTTCTTTAGGTATCACTATTACTAAAATGTTGTGTAAGAACCTTTCAGAGTTTACTGATCTCTGAAGACTGCTAAACTTAAACTAACAACCTCTATCTTAAACCGAGATTTGAATATCTTCTATGTAAGGAGTTTGCGTATTTATCTTGTTCATCAAAAACTTATTATTTCTCAGGGGTGGGTTGTAACTACTTATATTGTCTACGTGGATACTGTTGTGCTAAACTTTGCATAGAAACTAATTGGGAGAACAACATGATGTAAAACAGTTATGGTTTAGTAGGTATTTGTTGTGGAAGGTTGAGAACAATCAAGTAGTTGAATAATGATTCCTTTATCATGCATTTGGTGACAACATATATATCAAAACTCGGTCTTATATACCTTGTTTCTTAAAGTAACTTAGAAGGATCACCTCAAGTATGTATTCATAGTCTTTTCTTTCAAGTCATCTATGAAACACTCTTTATTTCTGATCTATACTATAAGCTAAAATCAGTTCACAAAACATATTTAATTGCTCTTTGTCTAACATTTCAGCGCGACTGCAGGCCCTCGTGTAGCAATGGATGAGTGGATCCAAAACCCCACTGCCCGTACAGCTTCAGATAAAATATTGCCTTGTGTGGACTATGCCACCGCACAAGAAACACTAACCAAAAGCAAGGAGGTGCGTTATAACCTGGTTGATATTGTCAACCAGGTTATTACAAATGTCTCTAACATTAATTTCTCTCCCAACGTTGATCCTTTTTACTACAATCAATCAGGACCTGTGCCGCCGATCCTTTGCAATCTGTTTAATCTTGACTTAACTTCTCACAACTGTGGTCCAGCTGAAGTGGACCTGGACAATGCAACTCAGGTATACATATTATCAGATTAAAAGATCTTTATATTGTCAGTGTATATAATGCAAACTCAATTATATTTAATGTTTTACATCGTGAAGGTTTTGAACAACTATGTTTGTCAAGTTTCTCCGAGTGGAATTTGTGTCACACCGGAACGTCTGACTCCGACACTCTATAGCCAGATGGTTGCTGCTGTAAACATAAGCTATGGATTGTACCATTATAGTCCATTCTTGGTTGACCTGCGAAATTGTGATTTTGTTAGGCCAACTTTTGGTGACATATATAACATACATTATCCTGGTCTGCTACACTACAGCAAACGAGTGTATGTTGGGCTAGTAATGGTAACTATTGTGGCGTTACTTTCTGTTGCATTCTAGATAATATATGCGAGAGAGAGGCACCACCGCATCCATAAGAAAGAACCCATGTACAAACTTGATGAAGGAGTTGAAGTTGAATGGGATAAACCTACTCATGAAGAGTAATTTGTTTCATTTTGTGCAATAGTACTAACTGATAGATGTATTGTTTTTGTTGTAACTTGTATTGAATTTTTCTTGTATATACTGAGTCACTGATGGCTGTTCGAAGAGCCTAAGGTGTATTATCTGTTGATGTTAAGATTATGAGTATGTGGATTATATCTATTAGAAAAATGCATAAGACCTGCAACAGTCTTATTTCTAAGTAATCTATATAGAAGTTGTTATCTGTAAGTAGTTTGGTTTCTATCTTATCAGTAGTTGTTATCCTTATCCTTAGGAATTGGTTACTTAGTTTCAGTTAGGATTGTAACTTATAAATAAGTTTAAATCTACAATAAAGATGTAGTTTTTGCTTTCATCAACATCTCTCTGTTAATTTATCAAACTCATGTTCCACTTGTACATCAACAAGTAAAATCAGTTTCTTATGTTTTTCACTCTCTGGAAACTTACAGTTGGTATCAGAGCACTTATTTCTTGAGGGATCTATGGGTGTTTCATCAAAGTAATAACTGAAACAAGGCAAGTTTATAAAGCATGGAAGCAGAATTAAGTTTTTCAATAATCCACCTGTTTTTAATGGTGATAACTATCAGATTTGGGCTGTAGGGATGAAAACTTATCTAGATGCCATGGATATGTGGGAGACAGTTGAAGAGGATTATGAAATTCCTCCATTGCCTGACAATCCAACTATGGCCCAGATCAAGAACCATAAAGACAAGAAAACCAAAAAATCAAAGGCAAAATCTTGTCTATTTTTAGCAGTATCTTCTTCAATTTTCACTCGAATTATGTCTGTAAAGTCAGCCAAAGACATATGGGATTATCTCAAGTCAAAATATGAAGGGGATGAGAGGATCAGAGGTATGCAAGTTTTGAATCTTATAAGAGATTTCGAGATGTAAAAGATGAAAAAAACTAAAACCATAAAAGATTACTCTGAAAGGCTCCAGAACATAGCAAATAGAGTAAGATCGCTTGGTTTCGTGTTTAATGATTCTAGTATTGTAGAAAAATTTTTGGTAACTGTGCTGGAAAGATTTGAAGCAATCATAACTACTTTGGAAAACACCAAGGATCTGTCCAATATCACCTTGGCGAAGTTGTTGAATGCTTTACAGGCTCAAGAACAACGAAAGGTCACGAGATATGAAGGAAATACCGAGGGAGCATTGTATACCAAGCCTTAAGACGGAGGCAAAAATAAAAAGAAGAAGAATAAGAAGAATGATGAAAGCGCTCCAGGTACTACAACAGGAAAAACTGGAAACAAAAAGAAAAGTTTTCCTCCATGTAAATATTGGAACAAGAAAGGCCATCCACCAAACAAGTGTTGGAGAAGGCCTGATGCTAAGTGTAGTAAATGCAATCAACTTGGGCATGAAGAGGTCATTTGCAAGAACAATAATCAGCAGTAAGAAGCAGATGCTTAAATCATGAATGGAGAGGAGGAAGATCAACTCTTTGTTGCTACATGTTTTTCAAGTAAATCATCAAGTGAGTGTTGGTTGATTGATTGTGGATGTACTAATCACATGACAAACGACAAGGATCTCTTCAAGAAATTGAAGCCTACGACATTACTAAAGTCAGAATAGGTAACAGTGAATATATTCCTATACAAGGAAAAAGAACAGTTGCTAGTCCAAGTCACTCAGGTACAAAAATAATTTCTGAAGTTCTTTATGTACCTGAAATAAATCAGAACTTTCTTAGTGTTGGTCAATTGATGGAAAACATCTTCAAATTAAATTTTGAAGATAAACATTGTTTGATAAAGGATGCATCAGATCAAGAAATGTTCAAAGTAAGAATGAGAGGTAAAAATTTCTCATTAGATTCATTTGAGGAGGAGCATGTGGTTTTTTCAGCCAAAGAAAATATTGCAGAAGTATGTCACAAGAGACTCGGACATTATCACTATGAAGGGTTGCTTAAAATGCAAAAAGCAGAAATAGTCGAGGACCTACCTGTTTTAGAAGTGAATTTTTCAAATTTCCTTGCGTGTCAATATGGGAAACAAAGCAGACTTTCATTTCTAAAGACAACTTGGAGAGCGTCGAAGAAATTACAACTAATTCATACCGATATAGCAGGACCTCAAAGGACTCCCTCACTAAAAAGTAGTCTTTACTATATCATTTTTGTTGATGATCTAACTCGCATGTGTTGGATTTAATTTCTCAAGCATAAGTTAGAGGCTTCTAATGTCCTTCGAAAGTTCAAAGCAAAAGTAGAAAATGAAGATGCTTGTAAAATTCAGTCCATATGAACAGATAATGGAAAGGAATACATTTCTCAACAATTCAGCATTTTATGTGAGGAAGCAGGGATTCATCATCAGCTTACTACTCCATATACTCCTCAGCAAAATGGAGTAAGTGAAAGAAGGAACAGATACATAATGGAGATGACCAGATGCATGTTGCACAAGAAGAACTTGCCAAAGAAATTTTGGGCAGAAGCAGCAAATACATCAGTTTTTCTCCAAAATAGGCTTCCCACAAAGATGGTGAAAGGTCGAACTCCTTTTGAAGCTTGGTATGAGTTCAAACCATCATTAAACTTCCTTAAAGTGTTTGGTTGTCTCTGTTTTTCCTATGTTCCTCAAGTTAAACGAGGCAAGCTAAATAAGAAATTTGTTCTAGGCATTTTTATTGGATACAGTGCAGTTTTAAAGGAGTATAAAGTCTTTCAACAGTAAACTAAAAATATAATCTTCAGTAGAGATGTGCATTTTATGGAGAATGAAGAATGGTGTTGGGAAGACTCAAAGAAATTTGCCCTGAACTCTTTGGACTTAGCAGAAAATTTTTCTGCCAAAATTCCTGAAAAACAAATATCACTCTCATCCCAAGATGAAGTGGTGGATCATCCACCGGTTAAAGGTACTCGACTACTCACTGATATATATCAGTGATGTAATGTGGCAGTATGTGAACTTGCTAAGTACATTGAAGCCAAGAATGATAAAAATTGGGTGGTTGCAATGAAAGAGGAGTTGTTTATGATTGAGAAGAACATAACTTGGGAGCTTGTTGATCAACCTAAAGACAGAAAAGTAATTGGGTTGAAATGGGTCTTCAGAACAAAGTTAAATATCGGTGGTTCAGTCAACAAGCATAAAGAAAGGTTTGTCGTTAAGGGATATGCTCAAATTTTTTGTGTGGATTATTTTGATACATTCACACCAGTGGCTAGGCTTGATACGACAGGTTACTTCTTGCTCTTGCTGCACAATTGGGGTGGAAAGTGTATTATATGGATATCAAATCGGCATTTCTTAAAGGTTTTCTCTAGGAAGAAGTTTATTTTGAGCAACCCGAAGGCTTTGTGACGAAAGAAAAAGAGGACAAATTTTACAGGCTAAGAAAGGCACTTTATGGACTTAAACAAGCACCAAAGGCCTGGTATGGTCGAATAGATGATCATTTGCTTGGGTTAGGCTTTGAAAAGATTTTATCAGAATCTACTCTTTATGTTAAACATAATGGCATTGATATTCTTGTAGTATCTATATATGTGGATGATGTACTAGTTACAGAGAGCAATACAAAGCACATTGAGGATTTCAAGCAAGAAATATTGTAAGCCTTCGAGATGACTAATCTTGGTCTAATGTCCTATTTTCTTGGAATGGAAATCAAATAGGGACAGAATGAGGTTTTCATTTGCCAGAAGAAATATGCTAAGGAAATTCTCAAGAAGTTCAACATGGAAGATTGCAAGGAGATGAGTACTCCTATTAACTAAAAAGAGAAACTAAGCAAGAATGGTGGAGCAGAAAAAGTGGAGGAAACGTACTTCAGAGGCTTAGTCGGCTGTTTGATGTATCTCACAGCTACAAGACCCGATATGTTGTATATTGTTAGCATTTTATCGAGGTTCTTGCATTGTACTAGTGATTTGTATCTAAAAGTAGCAAAAAGACTAATCAGATACATTAAATGAACCATTAATTATGGTGTCAAGTTTTAGAAAAATTCAAATCTGAAACTACTTGGGTATTCTGATAGTGATTAGGCTGGATCTGTGGATAACATGAAGAGCACATCTAGATATTGCTTTAGTCTTGGCTTCAGAATATTTTCTTGGTGCTCAAAGAAGCAGGATATTGTGGCTCAATCCACTGCAGAGGCAGAATTTATAGCTGCAACAGCAGCAGCGAATCAAGATCTGTGGTTGAGGAAAATATTTGCTAATCTGTATATGAATCAAACAAAAGGAACTGAAGTATTTGTGGATAACCAATCTACGATAACAATTTCTCACAATCCTGTCTTTCATGCCAAAACAAAACACTTCAATATCAAGCTTTTCTTCTTGAGGGAAGTGCAAAAAATTGGTGATGTGATTCTGCTCTATTGCAAAACCGAGGAGAAGCTAGCTGATATCTTCGCCAAACCTTTACCACGAAGCAAATTTCAACTTCTCAGGAAAAAACTTGGAGTTTCCAGCTCTTAAAGTAGGGAGGAGTGTTAGAAAAGTGCATAAGAGCTGCAACAGTCTTATTTCTAAGTTATCTGTATAGAAGTTGTTATCTGTAAGCAGTTATTTGGTTTCTATCTTATCTGTAGTTGTTATCCTTATCCTTAAGAGTTGGTTACTTAGTTTCAGTTAGGATTGTAACTTATAAATAAGTTTAAATCTGCAATAAAGCTTTAATTTTTGCTTTCATTAACATCTCTCTGTTAATTTATCAAACTCATGTTCCACTTGTTCATCAACAAGTAGAATCAGTTTCTTATGTTCTTCACTCTCTGGGCACTTACAATATAAAGATTGTAGATTGATGTTAGTGAACCAGCCATGATTTTGAAAGAGGCAGATCCAAAATTTCAAGTTTATCTACTCTGAACTATGACACATCTTGCTTACTAGATAGATTATTTCTACATAACACAATATAAAATTTGAGTCAAAACTACTGAGTTTGTGCAAATCTGTAACTCGAACGGTAGATCACCTCCATGAGAGTGCAGTAATATGTCATTCTAGTAATTGGTCAAAATACATAAAAAGGATAATTTCACAATTCAGGTCATTACACTTAGCCCAAAGCGGAGATAAGAGTATCTTAGGGCTAGAAGGAACAAAAGGTAAGTGTTTGCGCTAAATATTAGTCGTAATAAGGAGTGTCATAATGTGTTAGAGTCGATCAAATTATAATGAACCTTAAACTGTTGCTTTTAAAATCGATACTTTCTATATGCATGACTTACCGTCAATGAAGTGGATACAACTTGTGTTGATATTCTAAACAAAGACAAAAAAAAAAATGATAGGTGATATTTTCCTATCTACCTAACACTTGATAGTCAAAGTTAATATGTTGATGAAAGTTAGCAGGTATACCACACTATATAATCAAGATACATAGAAACTGGGTTCAACATAATTGTTATATATACATATAAAAACAATGTTATTTTATTGGTTTCTTTGAAGTGTTAAGTTCTATTTGCTTAATAACTTTGTTCTTTATGTGGGTTCGTGTTTTGGGTTTAGGAGAAAATCCTGTTGCGCGTGTCACTCCACAATGGACTTTCCAATGTGTGATCTGAATTAGTCGGGCGTTAATGTAGATATCAAACATCAAGTGTGGAATTAAAAAAAAAAAACCTCTTTATGTGGCTAACTATAGTTTGATGGCCATAATGTCCAAGAGTCAAAGACTGTGTTAGATTGGTTGGGCTAAAACACGTACCCATTGCAAATTGGAATCGAAATTACATGCTATATAGCTCCAGGGTGAGTTTATATTTTTGACCCTAATAAAAAATGTTTTTAAAGACTAGCCTTTTATTTTTTTAGTATAGTATAAGTACAATTTTACCCTCTACACCTCAAATATTTTTAAATTTTTTATACTTATTTGTCTCTTCAATTTTATTTTTATTTTTATTAATTTTACTTTTTTTTATTTTTTCCTTTAATTTTACTTTCATGTTTTAATTCATTTGTCTTAAACTTATTTTTTTTTCTCTTTTCTCTTTTTTCTCAAACATTATCTATTTCTTCATTTTTTTTTAATTCATTTGTCTCAACCTTTATTTTTCTTTTATTTTTTGTTTTTATCATTTCTCCTTTTTCCCTCAATTTTCTTAAACTTTATTTTAATTTTTCCTCTCCTTTTTATTTTTCTCAATTTTTTTAATTATTCATTTTTGCTTAATCTTTATTTTTTCTTGCCTTTTTTTTCTCAAATTTTTTTATTTCTCTATTTTGTTTGATTGTTTTTTTCTTTTTTCAACTTCTATTATATTTTGCTAATAAATAAAAAATTGGATAATCCGCAAATGGATCTTCTTTTTTTGACATCAAAGCAAATTTAAGGGCATGAAAACATAACGTCGTAGAGTCAACTCTTATCCGTGGGGCATAATTTGTTGTTTGAAAGTCCTTGAGCTATGTCTTGCCTCTAAGGCAATAGTTGTAGAACATCTCATAAATAAAAATATAACATGGTAGAGTCAACTCTTTCCCGTGGGACATAATTTGTAGTTTGAAAGTCTTTGAGCTAAGTTTTTCCTCTAAGGCAATAGTTGTAGAACATCTCATAAATGAAAACATAACGTGCCAGAGTCAACTCTTGCCCGTGAAGCATAATTTGTAGTTTGAAAGTCATTGAACTTAAGTCTTGCCTCTAAGACAATTGTAGTAGAATATCTCATAAATGAAAATATAACGTGGTAGATTCAACTTTTGCTCATGGGGCATAATTTGTTGTTTGAAAGTCCTTGAGCTAAGTCTTGCTTCTAAGGTACGAGTTATAAAATATTTCATAAATCAAAATACAATGTGGTAGTGTCAACTCTTGCTCATGAAACATAACTTGTTGTTTCAAATTCATAAGTCTTGCCTCTACAATGTGATGGTGTCAGCTCTTGTCCATGAAACGTAGTTTGTTGTTTGAAAGTCATAAGTCTTGCCTCTACAATGTGGTAGTGTTAGCTCTTGTCCATGAAACGTAGTTTGTTGTTTGAAAGTCATAAGTCTTGCCTTTATAATGTGATAGTGTCAACTCTTACTCATGAGATGTAACTTGAATGGAAGAAACCGAAGTAAAGAAAAAATAATAAAAATTACGGAAAAAGAAGAAAATATTAAAAAAATAAAAATCAAAGAAAATATAGAAGTGAGAGAGAATGAAAAAACTAAATGTTCATAAAAATAAAAAAAAATTAAATAAAAATAAAGGTTGAGAAAAATTTAAAAAGAAAAAAAAAAAGAAAAGAAAAAAAAAAGTCAAAGAAAAAAATATTTTTTTTATAAAAGTAGACGTTGAGAGGTGTAAAGAAAAAAAAAGTAAGGGTTGACAAAAAACTAAAAAGAACAAAAAAAAAAGAAAAGAAAAAATATAAAAAAGAAAGAAGTTGAGAGAAAAAAAAAAAGTAAGGGTTGAAAAAAATTAAAAATAAAAAGAGAAAAGAAAAAATAAAAATAAAAGTAAAATTAAAAAGAGAAAAAAAAAAAAATTCAAAAATATAAATATGGAGTTGTTATCCATTATAAGAATCATTTAAGTAATTTATTCTATTGATCAGGAAAAACTTTTTTATTTAAGCTAAAATTTGAAAGTCATCGGGTCTATTCTTGAAGATTTAGCTGTTGCAAATTTTGCTTGACGGAGATGTCATAGTCACAAAGGCCGTGTTAGATGACCAACTAATTATACTTATTCTACAAATGTTGGCATAAACTCTTATTAAACAAAGAGCAAAAAGAGCTTCACAAAAAATTTACAAAAGTAAAATGTTTTATTAGTCATCTGACGTAATATCTTGTCCTTGATGCAGACACAGACAAAGATTTTATGCTTATGAATTTCCAATAAAATAAATTGATGTACTAAGTCAATCAACAACTTTGCTAATCAATGCCTAACTTAATATTCTTATAATATAATTACAAGATTTATAAAAATATTTGGAGTTCTCGCAAACCTCAACCCACCCAAGATTCTTAATATTTCCTCCGTTTCAAATTAGTTGACTCTTATTAATTTGACATATTCATTAAAAAAATCTTTGTTAGAGTTTATTTTACTAAATTAATATTAGTAATTATGCTTTGAAAATATAAATTTGAGTAAATACACTTTATTTAGTCATTTAATGTTAAGAGTAGTATTTGGAGAAAGTAATAAAATTCTCTTGATCTCATTAAACGGATAACTAAATTGAAACAAATATTTTTAAAAAGAGGACCAACTAAAACGAAACGAAAGGAGTAAGTCCTAAAACATGTTTTAAACCATTTAATTGCACAATTTACTTTCAAGTAGATTGCTCTCTGATTTTTGTCTTTTGAATGAACTGATCCTTTATGTTTTCCTCATAAGTAAATTTCTCATATTGTCATTCAATTTAGTACAGTATCTCACTAAAATCATGTAATTTTTTTTTATTCCAATAATATCATCCAACTTTGTACATTTTTTTTACAAATTAATAATTGCTAAAATAATTCATATTTTTTTAAAGAAAAAATAATCAAAATAGACCCTTAAGTTAATTTTTGAATTGGAATGATCGATGTGCTTTAACAATATGAAATACTAATAACTTTTCAACTATAAAAAAATAATAATATAATTTTAGTTCAACTTTTAGTTGTAATATAAATATAATGTAGTCCATCCAAAAATGTGATTGATATTACTAAAAAAAACTTATATGCATTCTATTTATTTGAAAATTTAGGAGTTCAATGATAAAATAATATTTTATAATTAATCTTTATTTTTTGATAAAATATTTTAAATTTAGTTGTTATTTTTTTCTAAAAATAATTGTCAAAAAATTCATAATTCATATAGAAGACGATGGATTCCTTCAACTCCCGCTCTCTAGCCAGTAGAAAAATAATTTTATATAAATATTTTAAAGAACTTCTATAATAAATTAAAATATTGATGAAGGATATCATGATAATATCATAAATCAATCAACATTAAATAAAATTAGAAAAATTTATATAACAATTGTGTAATTTAAAATTGTTAAAATTTTTTAATATTATTGTCAATGTTGTGATATTATTTGAGAAGAAACTATATTAACTCTTCAATTTGACTTTAAAAACTAAATACATCTCTTATTTTTTTTTTCTTTTTAATATTATGATATGTCTTTTTAGATTTCATTACTCCTTCCATTCTATTTTAGTTGGTTGTCTTATTAAAAATAAATGACTCATATTAGTTGGTCACTTACTAAATCGAAATAGAATTAATTAATTTTTTTCCATGGTATTCTTACAATTTATTGTATACATTAAAATGTGAACAATTTCAATTTCAATATTCATTTCTATGCCCACATCATTAATATTGTTAAAGGGTCAAATAGTAAAAAATTTCATTCAATTTATGATTTTTTAATTACTGTGTGAAATGAAATATGTCCAACTAAAAAAGGATAGAGGGAGTATGCAATGAAGTAAAAATATGAAATACAGTTGGAGGCCTGTTAATATTTTAAAATAAAGAATAAAGACTATTTAAATTTTCGATTAAACTTAAGGGACTATTTTACTCATTTTTCTTACAAAGAATAAGGACTATTTTAACAATTGTTAGTTTGTAAGGAAAATGTATAAAGTTGAATGACATTATTGAAATAAGAAAAAAGATAAATGACTTTAGTAGGATTTTTTCCTAAGTTGAATGACAATACGAGGAATTGACTCTTCTCTTATAAATCAATTCTACGTTTATCAGAGCATAAGTTTTTTAAAAGTACGAAACATAATTAATGAAATATTATGATGTAAAAATATATTTATGTCTCATGAAAAAGTTAATTATCCCAAAAATAGAAATTAAAGATGAGCACAAATAGGAGCAAAAGTGTAAATGATCCATTTTAAATCACTTAATTATCATAATTAAAACAAAATCTTAATTATCACATATTTGTCATCTGACAATAATAGACAAATGAACAAGTTGAATACTTAATTAAAGAAAATGTCGTTGTCTGTGATCTGGCATTCTGTCTTAACACATGTCCTGCCTATCACCATCAAAGAAAAATTGAAATGATTTAAAAAAAGAAAATTGATTATTCACATTAAAATAATCTAAAAAAAGGTACGATATAATTTTCTTCAAAATAACTGAATGATTCTATTTTTTGCCGAGTCAGTGTCATATCTTGCCAGGTGTGATTGTTTTATGAAATTGACGGCTCAATTTTAAAACAAAAACAAGAGCTTAGATGTCATTATCTTATTGTATCAGACTTTGTTTTTTCTAACTTGATCTCTTTATTATATAAAATATGGTTATTGATATATAAAGTGATTAGCAATCAATATTCAGAATTAATTATTCATGATGGTAAATCTCTTCTTCTTCATGATGAT
The DNA here is from genome assembly GCF_002878395.1 of Capsicum annuum. Taxonomy (NCBI): domain Eukaryota; kingdom Viridiplantae; phylum Streptophyta; class Magnoliopsida; order Solanales; family Solanaceae; genus Capsicum; species Capsicum annuum. Next base: position 189,295,895 of record NC_061116.1, on the reverse strand, counting down.
CATCATCTTCATCATCAGCAGGTTTATTAATGTTGGACTTTCCTCTTCCCTTGAACACGATTCTCACTTGCTGAAACGTGGTGTTGTTCAACAGAAATACTTGGAAATCACTCGTCCGTTGCCTTTCGCTAATCTCACTCCTTCCTGCACTCTTCCTATTCTCACTCATGACTTCGGAAATACGATGGGTCTTCCACCTATCTCCGTTGATTACACTCCTCCAGAGAAGTGCTGTTGGAAGCATGTGGCTCTTCAATTCAATGCATCTTGCAAAGGAGTACATGAGTATGATCGTATAGCTGCAGTTTGGCTGGATGGGGTTGATCTCTTCCGTACCAGTACACCCGAGCCTACTGTAAATGGCGTTTTCTGGACGGTTACTAAGGACGTTACGAGGTACTCGTCCCTCTTAGTCAAGGAGAATATTTCTCTTTCTGTTATGCTGGAAAATTTGGTCGACGATGTTTATACAGGTGTCTATCATGTCAATGTTACTTTCTTATACTATGATATTGATGACATGGGTGTTCCGTTGTCAAGTAGAAGTAATCGGAAATTGAGACTGGTAGATGATGTGTTTGTGGATAATCGGATAAGAGGTGATAAACAAGCAACAGCAGCGGATTTGATAATGCCTATTTCGGGTAATGGAGGTGAAGGGTTTTGGTTCCGAATTCAAAGCGATTCAGAATTGCATGGGAAGAGTGTGATCATACCGAAGAACACGTACAAGGCTGTCATGGAAATTTGTGTATCATTTCATGGGTATGATGAGTTTTGGTACTCGAATCCCCCTGATTCTTACATAAGGGCAAATAATTTGACTAGCCAGAGGGGCCACGGAGCGTACAGGGAAGTTTTGTTGAATATAGACGAGAATTTGGTAGGATCCGTGGTTCCATTCCCTGTGATTTACCCAGGTGGAATTAATCCCCTGTATTGGGATCCAGTTGTTTCCATTGGGGCCTTTGATCATCCTTCTTACGACATCGAATTAACTCCATTTTTGGGGGTTTTACTTGACGGTGAATCCCATTTCCTGTGGTTTAAGGTGGTGGATTGTCTCCCTTTCTGGCTTGTGGATGCCAATTTGCACCTTTGGGTAGATAAACAATACACAGGTAGTGATTGTCAAGTGCAAGCTAAAATTATTGATTCTGGAACTCCAGACTTGGAGATGGAGCGATCTTCAGACTTTGAGGGGCTAGATGGATCATGCGAGGTTGAGATGAAGAGGAAGAGCCAGTATCGTGGGTGGGTGAAGTCATCAGCAGGCAATTTGACAACTACAGTTTCACGACAACTCAAGTTCAAGAACAAGATAAAGTTTCACGACAAGGGTAATGAAAAGAAGGTAAAGCAAAAAGTGAAAGAAAAGATTGAAATTAGTGTAGAGTCTGAAAGGGGCATCAAGATTTCTCATACCAGTCTGAAGAGGAAATATCCTCTAACTATAACCACTAAATCATCAAAAGAGGATGATGGTACAATATCGATGCTTTCTGAATTAGAAAATGAATTGTGTGAGAAGAAGAAGTGGAGTGAAGGAGATTCTGGTTCTTGTTCAAGCAGTTTGAAAAATGGGCAAAAATGCAAAGGGCGGATGAATGTTCAAGATAATGTTGTTGTTCAAGGTGAAGCAACCACTGAACAGAGTTATTCATATAATGGTGAAGCTAGTAGCTATTCTCGGGAAATTACAGCTGCCAATGGCAGGCTTATAAATGACACTGCAAACTACTTCAACTTGGCTTCATTTTCTACTATGTAACATTTTTCAAGTATCCTTTCTTGTTAATAAATAAATGCCTCTATCTCTGCGTGTACTGCGTCGAATTAGGGCAGACTTGACATTTACTAGATGAGTTTCGCTCGTGCATAGCACGATCCAACATAATAATTTTGTTTCAACAAATTTTCCCTTAATAAGTTTGCATTTTCTTCAGTCGAACACCCTGCTTCATACTTAAAGCATTAGGTATAAAAGTTTATTGCTCAATTGAAACCAAAAGAAATGCAAATGAACATAACCTAAACACTACAACTCACGTACACGAGATACGAAATATTGACGAAGAGATAAGAGACAATTTGTGTGAAGAAAATCCTAAAACATTCGAGGCAATTTGTGTGAAGAATACCCTAAAACATTCGAGAAAATGGAAGAAAAATCATTCAACTGTTATTTTTTCTTGTTTGTACAATAAATATCTACCCTATATATAGATAGGCCTTAGTTGGGCCAAATACACATCAGAAAAGAGAATGAATGAACTAAACTAAATACTCTCTCTGTCTTATTTTATGTGTCGTCATTTAATCGGGCACGGAGTTTAAGAAAAAAGGAAAGACTTGGTAAAGTTTATCAAATTATTTTTTATCAAAAAATGTGTTAATATTTTCTTTTTTAATTAAGTGGGACCAATAAAGATAAAAGGGTAATTGTATCTTTAAAAAGTTGCCTAATAAAGAAAAGCGATACTTATTTTGGGATGGACTAAAAAAAAAAATGATAACACATAATTTGGGACAGAGGGAGCAACAATTACAAGGGACAATATCTGGTGCACTTGGGTCTGGATCTAACTCAGCAATCTTAACCAACCCCTCAAGCTGGAGGGTGAGTGAACTCCCATCTTGGCCATCAAAAAGGGTGGGAATCACCAACTAAAGGCTTTGTGAGGATATCGGCAACTGAGAGTGAGTGGGAATGTATTGTACAGAGATAAGAGCAGCAGCAAGCTTCTCGCCAACAATATGGGAATCCAACTCAATAGCCGATATCCTCACAAAGCCTAAGTATCCCCTGAAGATATCCAACTCAATATGCTCACGAAATGGATAAATGGATCCAAATCCCCACTGCTCGTACAGATTTAGATGACATATTGCCATGTGTGGCCTATGCCACACACAAGAAGGATTAAGCTCCTCTCCATTTTTTCCAAGTTTCTACTTGGATAGGTGAGAGGCATATCAAATGACTTAAAATGAATGATTAAGATTTAACTAATAAATATTTTATATATTTGCTTTCAAAGTTTTTAATAATTTCATAGTTATAACTACAAAATTATTTTATCCACAAATATATTTTTTTTAAAATTCTCTTCTTAACCATGATTTAACTAGAAAAAAAATTACTCTATGATAAAAAAAAATTAATAGATACACCTTTATCATTTTAAAAACTTTATTATTTCTCTCTTTTCCAAATTTTTTAACTCTTATCATTATCGATATTATAATAAAAATGATCAACGTAGAGGAATATAGAATAAAAATAATCATAGTAAAAATTTAACTTAAGGAAGTTGGAAGATAGACAATGAGTATGGAAATAGAATACAACCTAGAAAAAAATTCGTAGAAATAGAGATAATTTTTTTTTAAAAATATTTGTGGATAAAATAATTATGTAACTATAATAATTGTTGAATTACTAAAATTTTGGAAGCAAATAGATAATATTTATTGTTCATATCATGGTTAGTAACTTAATTTAGTTATTAAATCTTAATCATCTATTTTAACTTATGCCATGTGTCTCATCCAAGTACGAACTTAGGAAAAATGAAGATAATAGAAATGAAGAGGAACCAGATCCGCACAAGAAACACTAACCAAAAGCAAGGAAGTGAGTTATAACCTGGTTGATATTGTCAACCAGGTTATTACAAACGTCTCTAACATGAATTTCTCTCCCAACTTTGCTCCTTTTTACTACAATCAATCAGGTCCTGTGCTGCCGATCCTTTGCAATCTGTTTAATCCCGACTTAACATCTCACAACTGTGGTCCTGCTGAAGTGGACTTGGACAATGCAACTCAGGTATACATGCTATCAGAGTAAAGATCTTTATATTGTCAGCGTATATAACGGAAACTCAATTATGGTCATTGTTTTACATCGTGAAGGTTTTGAACAACTATGTCTGTCAAGTTTCTCCGAGCGGCATTTGTATCACACCGGGACGTCTGACTCCGACACTCTACAGCCAGATGGCTGCTGCTGTAAACATGAGCTCTGGATTGTACCATTATAGTCCATTCTTAGTTGAACTGCAAAATTGTGAGTATGTTAGGCAAAACTTTTGGTGACATATACAACATACACTGTCCTGGTCTGCTGCAATACAACAAACGCGTGTATGTTGGACTAGTGATGGTAACTGTTGCAGTGCTACTTTTTGTTACATTCTGGATAATATATGTGAGAGAGAGGCGCCACCATGTCCATAAGAAAGAACCTATGTCCAAACTTGATGAAGTTGAGGGGATAAAACTAATCATGAAGAGTAATTTGCTTCATTTCTATGCATTGGTACTAGCTGAGAGATGTATTGTTTTTGTTGTAACTTGTATTGAATTTTTCTTGTATGTACTGAATCACTGATGGCTGTTCAAAAAGCCTAAGGTGTATTGTTTATTGATGTTCCCAAAGATTTTAGGGGCTGAACTATCAATATCTTGATCATAGCAAACATTGTAGATTGATGTTAGTGAACCAACCATGATTTTGAAAGAGATAGATCTAGAATTGCAAGTTTCTGGACTATGACAGGTCTTGCTTACTGGATAGATTATTTATACATAACACAAATATAAAATCTAGGTCAAAACTATTAAGTTCAGACAAATTCATATATACTCGGGCGGTAGATCTTCGATGAGATGCAAGAATGTTTGTCATTTCAGTATCTGGAAGAAGGAAAATAAAGTAAGCTTCTACACTAAATATTATTAGTAATAAGAAATGTGTGTATGTGTTAGAGTCGATCAAATTACTGTGAGTTTTCGTTCATAAATGACAATGAATTCATTGCATTCATTTCCCTCCAATTAATTGTGCAGATTAAAATGCAAAATAAAAAATTTGTATTTATTCTCTCAAATTAATTGTCGTGATGAGATTTAAAGATATACATTCTTTAATGAGATGAAGTGAAGCACTTGTCTTAAATGAGATAATAACTGATCTTATTTATTTCTTCACCAAAACGTACATTCCCACACCTATATAATTATGCTCTTCACTTGATGAAAAACACATCCACAGAAAGAAATACCATTTACCCTTTTCTTGGTTTTCTTTCTTAATTACTTTCTTCTCATTGGTATTCTATTCCTTGTGAATTTCTGGGCAATAGTTTGTGCAACTCCAAATTTTCAGCCACGAGTTCACATGTTTGAAAGTAGTTGGGGACCTTGGGGAGCGATCGACTAGAAGGATTTGCGGCGGAGTCGGGCCGAAATTGTTTTCAAGGCAGTGACTTTCCACGACACTGTATTCGTGACTATTTTAATACTATTGTTAATTCCATGTCCATATCAATATTGTAGTAATTTTTTCTAACAATTTGAAAGCGATTTTCTTACATACAATATTGTTAAATGGCTATTTTTTTTAACAATTTTTTTTTGATTTATCTAAACTTGAGCCATTGGACGAAAATAATTTTAAACGTTGGTTGCAAAATTTTTTGATTTTCTTAGAACAATTAGAAGTTGATTATATTCTGTTTAATGATGGTTCTAAAACTGTTATGATTTTTGATGAATTTGCTAAAAAAAGGATTAAAAAGGATAACATAAATACTAGAGGGCATTTATTGAGTTATATGACAAATATTTTATTTGATTTATTTGTTACTTACAAATCTGCTAAAGAAATATGGGATAGTTTGCAAAACTCAAAAAAGGGAGGACAAAATGATGTCTAAGTTCATCTTGTTGAGGGTGATGAAGTGATTGCGGCACTAGTCGTCAAGACGAACCTGGTGTCTAATAAGACTGAGTGGATGCTGGACACAGGGGATTTAAGACATTTCTGCGTCAACAAAGAGTTATTCCATGACTTTGAGGAATCCACTAATGACGAGTGTATCTACATGGGTAACTTCATTACTGCTGAAGTTTTGGGTGCTATTTCATGGAAGTCTTCAAAGCAGACTTGTATAGCATGTTCTACCATGAAGGTGCTATTTCATGGAAGTCTTCAAAGCAGACTTGTATAGCATGTTCTACCATGAAATCTGAATTCATTACTGTCAAGTTGACAGGGCAAGAAGCTGAGTGGCTGAGAAACCTTTTGACAGATGTGCCTTTATGGGGAAGACAAGTGTCACCGGTCTCTTTACATTGTGACTCACAGGCGACAATTGAGATTGCTAAAAATAGTGTATACAACAGTAAAAAGAGACATATTCGCATCAGATATGATTTAGTTAAACAATTGTTAAAAGATGGTGTTATTTCCTTGGAATATGTAAGATCCGAAAGAAATTTGGCAGATCCTATGATCAAGGTTTGACAAGAAAAATAGTCCTTGAATCGTCAAGGGGGATGGAGCTAAAACCCATGGATTGAGGTAATATGGTGGATACCCATTTGCGGTCAAACGAAGCCATATAGGCATTCAATAAACACTACATATCCTATCTCTATGGCGTGAGGTTGTGTATTATAGGGTTGAACTTATTTTTGCTCTTAGTGATCCATAGCCTTAAGGTGGTCTATGAGATAGATTTGATGGATCAGCTACGTGAGTGTAAAAGGTTGGTTGCCTTTTTATGAAAGACTTGAATTGTTTTCTAGAGCACTCATGCGACCCAATGTTTATGTGCATGACCATAAAAACACTTTATGAGTATCGTAGAGTTTGTAAAAAATCAAAGATATAGTATGTGTTGTGAGAGTCTCAGCTTATATCCATTTTGTTCAAGAGTACTTCACTTTATGGATATTTGTTGTTGCCTCATTTCACTACGTATCAATTCAAACCGAAAGATTGATACTTAAGTACATGATCCTTTCTTTTTGCCCAGAAACTATTTCTATTATTTATTTTTTTTCCTTTGCATTTTGTGGGAGACTGTGAGTTTTATTGTTCATGAATGACAATGAATTCATTGCATTCATTTCTCTCCAATTAACTGTGCAGATTAAAATGTAAAGTAAAAAATTCTCATTCATTCTCTCAAATTAATTATCGTGATGAGAGTTAAAGATATACATGCTTTAATGAGATGAAGTGAAACACTTGTCTTAAATGAGATAATAACTACTGTTATTTATTTCTTCACCAAAACGTACATTCCCACACCTATATAATTGTACTTTTCACTTGATGAAAAAACAAGTCCACAGAAAGAAATACCATTTACCTTTTTTTGGTTTTCTTTCTTAATTACTTTCTCCTCATTGGTATTCTATTCCTTGTGAATTTTTGGACAATAGTTTGTGCAACTCCAATGAGATAATAACTGATCTTATTTATTTCTTTAGCAAAACGTACATTCCCACACCTATATAATTGTGCTCTTCACTTGATGAAAAAACAAGTGCACAGAAAGAAATACCATTTGCCTTTTCTTGGTTTTCTTTCTTAATTACTTTCTCCTCATTGGTATTCTATTCCTTGTGAATTTCTGAGTAATAGTTTACGCAACTCCAAACTTCCAGCCACGAGTGCACGTGTGTTAAGAATGGACTTTGGGCCTAACTCAACCTCAAAAGCTAGCTCATGATGTGAGGCTTACCCAAGTCCATATAAACAAACTGCTAGTCCATTCCCCAACCAATGTGAGACTTTTTATCCACTCTAACACCCCTTCTCCCCATGCCCAGGGCCCAACTGGCGTCTAACGCGTGGACTGGGAGCCCAAAACGACGATGGACCTGGCTCTAATATCATGTCAAGAATGAACCTTGGGCCTAACTCAAACTCAAAAGTTAGCTCATGAGGTGAGGATTACCTAAGTCCATATAAGCAAACTACCAGTTCATTCTCCAACTAATGTGAAACTTTTTACCCATTTTAACAGGTAGCTGCGGAATCTTAGAGAGCGACCGACTAGAAAGATTTGTACCGAAGTCAGGTCAAAATTGCTTTCAAGATAGTGGTTTGCCACGTCACAGTATTTTTGACTATTTTAATACTGTTGTTAATTTCATGTCTATATCAATATTATAGTAATTTTTTCTAACAATTATAATGAACCTTTAGATAGTCGATTTTAAAATAAAGATCATTTTTCTTTTACGTTACTTGATAATTAATGAATTGGCTTAGAGGTTGGTATCATATTACAATAAAGACAAAAAAATAATAGGCAATTTTTTTTCTCATTTGCCAAAGCCTTTTTGTGTAGGTGTTGTTGGGCAGGAGTTACCCATAACATATGTTAATGGAAGTTAGTAGGTACCTGATGAATATGCTTGTGGAAATTAGTAGATACCTGATGAAATAATCGACTTCTACATAAATTGACTTGAACACTATCAGTTAAAACAAAATACATTGTTATTTCTAAAATGTTTCTTTGTAGTGTTAGGTTTTATTTACTTAATAACTTAGTTCTTTATGTGGCTAACTATAGTTTGATGGCCAAAACGTCAAGAGTCAAAGACAATGTTAGATTGGTTGGGCTAAAACAGGTACAAATTGCAAATTTTGCTTGAAGGAAAAGTCATGTCTTAAAGACCGTGTTAGATAACCAACTAATTTTACTCATTCCACAAATATTGGCATGAACTATCTTATTAAACAAAGAAAATAAAATGTTTTATCAGTCATTTGGCGTGCTATCTTTCAAGTCCCAAATAGGTACCAACACATATTTTTAACCATTTAATTGTTCTGTTCGTCTTTCAAGTAGAATTTTTAATTTTTGCCTTCCCTAAAAATTGAACTTATGTTTATCCGGACATAAGCTCTTTAAGGGCACGAACTTATATCTATTTGGGCACAAGTTCTTTAAGGGCACCTGACATAACTTGTGGAATATTATGATGTGATCATTTAGGCTTATACCTTGAAAAAAAGATAACTGTTTTGAGGGATAAAAATTTAAGATCGACACAAAATAGAACCAGAGGAGAAGTGCAGATGACCCTTATTAAACTGCTTGACTATCATAATTAAAACAGAGTCTTAATTAAGAAGTACCCTCCAAAAGTTGGAGCGTAAACATTACTATAGGAATTAACTTATGTATATGCCATAAACTATTGTCTTTGAATAGACAACTAAATACTTTAAAGAAAATGTCTTATTTGTGATCTGGTATTCTGTCTTAACAGATGTCTTAATCCTGTTTGGATCACTTGTTTATCACACAATTACTTTCTTAAACACAGAAGAAGTTGGCTCCTAAAGAATTTAAAAGGACCACTTGTTTATCACACAATTACTTTCTTAAACACAAAAGAAGTTGGCTCCTAAAGAATTTAAAAGGACGTGGAAATAATTTTGAAAAGTTCTTTAAACAACTCCATATCTCCAATTTTAAATAAGATATAATTAATAGTACCTTACACAAGTTGATGTAGAGTACTATAATTGACATGATTTTGAACCAATAAACAAGTGCTTAGAAGCTTCATCGATGCTGTGTCATTTAAAATCTTAATTTGAGTCTTAGAAATGGAGCCTTTCCTTGTTGACTCTCCATTTAAAAATTAACCCCAATAAGTATTTAATTTAAAAAAGAATACAATTGTTACATTTTGAGCAGTATTTGCGTTAACTTAACGCCACATAATTATCCCACTATTGTGATCTTGTTAATATAGTTGCTTCAAATTATAGACATATAACTAACGAGAAGCCTATAATAGGATGAGAACGCAGATATACTTTTCCTATCTTAAAATATTTGTCGTAATTTTTAAATTTGTTGACTCATTGTTATTTTAGAAGTTCAATCAATGTAAAATTAATTCTTTTTCACTTTATTCTTGGTAGTAATTGTTTTTAAGGCTGTAGTCCACGGACATCTCAGTGAAACAAACATTTCTTAAAAAGAGATTATATCATAAGACATAAATGAGGTAAAATGATCAAAAATCCCCCTCAATAATATATTTTAAGAGACAGGTAAAAGAAAAACATGATAATAATTTGAAACAGAGGAAGTATCATGTATAGAGAGAGCATTCGGCTAATTTGACAAGTTGATCAAATTTACCAGTTTATAAGTATTTTTTTTTGCTAATCTGTATGTTTGGGAAAACACCGAAGTACTCAGAAGCCAAAGTTTATAGGAACTTCTGAATTAACTAAATATTTATTATTGCCCTTAATATCTTGTTCTAATTTCTCAAAATATCTCTCTCAAAATAAAAGTCTTTAACTTACTCTTTGTTGGATATTTTAAGAAGAATAAATTTTAGAAGTAAGTACATTTATGTCTCAGGAGCAAACTTTATCCCAAACCACTAAAGCCTTTTTTGATATAACATTAGTCCCAGACCTTAAGTAGCTACTACAATAACTCTCAATTATCTTCAGAACTTTGCCTGGTATATAAAAAATTGAGCCCCATAAGATTGCATCATATCATACAGACTGGATAAGTTGCATTCTGCCAGCAGAGGATAGTTTTTCGGTTGTCCAATATGATATCTTTGTAATTATTTTGTCAATCAAAGAATTTAACCAAATTAAGGACATTTTCTTGGTATAAAGTGGTACACCAAGATATTTAAATGGAAGTTCACCGCTTGAGTAACCCAAAATATGCAATATCTGATCCTTTTCACCCGAGTCACCCCTCCAAAATAAATGAAACTCTTACCAAGATTGGCTTGCAACCCATAAGATTCTATTTTTTTTTGAAAAGAACTATATAACTCAGAGCTAGACATTACATCACCCTTACCAAATAATGGGAGATCATCTGCAAAACATAGGTGAGTAAATATCTAGCTTTGCACATCTAGGATGTAATTGAAAGTCTCCATTCTCCTTCAAACATTGTAGTGTTCGACTAAGATATTCTATGGCTAATGCAAATAGAAAAAAGAGACATGGGATCTCCTTGTCTGTCCTTTTGCAGCTGAAAAGGGCTCACAAGGCTCACTATTTGATACGATCCAAAAGACTTCAAAATCATTTACAAGAAGCCAAGCGCGGGATTTGCAAATCCTTCAAGGCTTATTTATAAAGATAGAAGTACTTGAACATGTTTTGAGCCCCTCCAAAGGATTTTAGATCATAATGAATAGCTCCGGGACAAAAGGAGGAATAAATGACCCATTGTTTAGAGGTGACGACTTGGCTGATAAGTCGTCACCTTGTTGACGACTTCATTGATAAGCCATCATATAGTTGACGACTTGGCTGATAAGTCATCACCTTGTTGACGACTTCTTTGACAAGCCATCACCTTGTTGATGACTTGTCAAGATGATTTTGTCTAGGGGTGACAACTTGGCTGATAAGCTATCACCATGTTGACGACTTAAGTGACAACTATGGCAAGTTGTCAACTGAAAATCATCACTTAAGGTTATTTTGGTAAATTCACTTATGGATCACTTTTGGGCCTTGTAATAGACTATAAATAGTTACTTTTTAGGGTTAATTCCTTAGTTTTTGTTAAATATTGAATGCATATTGCACTTGAGAGTGTAATTGGTGAACTTGTATTGAATGTTTGTTTTGAAACAGGAGTTTTGAGAGCGTTGAATCCCTCTTGGTCCACGTAAGAGTTTTGGTGTTTGAATCTATTCGATTAAGGGTTTTTGAGTTTGATACAATCAATTGTTCATAATTTCTTATAGTTTCCTATGTCAATCTTTACATCTCCTATTTCGTGTTGATTATCTTTACCTTTCTTAATTAGATTCTATATTCCATAGCTTGTGTCACATCATTTGGTGTCAGAGCCGAGCTTAGAATCGTTCCAGATTCTAGTCTTGGGTTTATTATCTTGAAAATCACAAAAAAAAGTATTGTTCACGTTTTAGTTATTTTTAGAATTTGAGTTTTTGATTTTTGTGCCTTTTTGTGTTTCTAGTGCTAGAATAGTGTTCTCTAGTACTATTTGAGTCATTCTCTAAGATTTGAGCTTGATCCAACAAGTATTGAGTAACCCACCACTGTTGAAGCTTAAGTTTGAAGAAATTTCGAATAGGTTTCAAAATCTAAAATTATTGGGTGTGTTTTGAGGCATGAAAACTATTGGGGTTTGCTCGGGAGCTTGAAAAGATCTTGGGCTTTGAATTTTATCAAATTCTGAGTTCATTTGATTGAGGGTCAAAATTTGAATGTTCTTTAAGTTCTTCATATCTTGTTGAAGAAGAAGCTACAAAAGTAAGAGTTTGATCCAAAAGAATTGAAAAAAAAAAGTTGTACTTATTTGTGCTAAGGAATATTCCAAAAAGGATAAGTACTAGGAGAGGTGGGACTAAGGAATCAAGTGATCAACTATTCTGTCTAAGGTTGACGACAAAAGTGACAAGCCATCAACTAAGTGACGACCTATCAACCAAGTCGTCACCTAAAGATATCCCAACCCTTATTCTGCCTAAGGTTGACGACAAGAGTGACATGCCATCAGCTAAGTGACCTATCATCCTAGTCATCACCTAAAGACAACCCCACTTTTGTTCTGCCTAAGGTTGACGACAAGATTCACAAGTTGTGAACCAAGTGACGACTACCATCCTAGTCGTCAACCTAGTCATAAACTTGGACTGAATTTCACTAAGCTCATTTTTAGATTCTTAGTTTATTTTCTTTGATTCTTAGACTTATTTTATTGATTCTAAATGCTAATTAACAACTAGTAATCAATCTACTTAGTTGTGTATTAGCTCTTGAGTTCTTTTCTTTCTTTGTCCCAATTTTTTGAGTGTTTTTTCTCATTTCTATATTATCGTAACTTCTTATCTCGAGTCCGTACGAGATTTCTTTGAGTCATTCAAACAAGAATCCATTCCAAGTAAGAGTAGAAATCAACATCTCAATTCTCATTAGAGTATAAACCAACATTCAGCACTTGTGAAGCCAAGTGTGAGGCCAACAAGGTGTATAGAGTTATGAGGTTGTTTCTCTAATGCTAACGTGTTTGTTAGTGTTTTTCTTCATAGGTATAATGGCTACGGAAGGCAAAACTTCGCAAAACATGGATAACCACTGAACAAATGCTATATTTTCAGCAATTGAAACTTTTAATCATAAAATTGATTCTATCGATGCTAAAATAAATTCACTTGACCTTAATATGGATTCTCTTGAAAGGAGTGTATCCCTCATTAGTGGAAGAGTGGATATCGTGGAAGGTTGACAAAACACATCCCTATCCACACCTCAACACTACTATGTTTTGACTAGTGGGCATGCTCCAAATCCTTCGGTTCATATTTTAATGAAAAACCATCACCAAATGAATAATCCCAATACAAGCAAATGATTCCATTCCTCAAGCAACTACACATCCACAAAATTGAACAACTCAACTAAACACAATATGATGAATCTCAAAACCAAATACCCCAACCTCTACTAAACCAAATTCACCCATTCTAAGCACCCCTTAACCAAAACCAACCCATCCAAATAGACGAGGAAGAAAGGGAAGAACAACAAGCAAAGTTTGGAGCATTCGACAAAGCCGACATATTGGTAGAGGAAATAAGGGGTAGACCTATGGATCAAAGAGGTTATCAAGTTCAAGGAGGAAGATTTGGTATGGCACCTAATGGTAGAGAAGACTTGGGAAACCAACCCTAAGGTTATGATCATTAGAACCAATAAGGTAATAGGGATCGAGATGTGGGTATCAATTCAATCAAGGTTAGTCTTTCCATTTTCAAAGGAAAAAGTGATCTCCAAGCTTATTACTCATGGGAGTCCTTTTGTGAAAGGATTTTCAAGTTAATGATATCACCAAAGAGAAAAAGAGTTTCTATGCCATAGCTCATTTTAAAGGGTATGCCAATACATGGTGGGATTATGTCAAGAGATTTGAAAATGTGTTGAATGAAGGGCAACCTCTTCCACGGGGGATATTAAAGATGTTCATGAGACAAAGGTACTTACCGGAGAGGTATAAGCATGAGCTACTTGACAAGCTATACAACTTGAGGTAAGGTAGCAAGTGTGTTATGGCTTATTATGATGAATTCCAACAATTGATCTTGAAGCTTGATCATCGAGGAGATAACGTGAACCATGACATCATACGCTTAAAGGCTGGGTTGAACAAAGATATTTCCTCATTCATGACTATCCACAAGTTTAAAACCATAGAAGAAATCTTCCAAGCAGCCTTGGAAATTGAGAGGGATATCAAAGAAAGGGTGACTTACAAACCAAAGAGGTACACATCAACCAATTCCTGGGGTAAGAACAAAGAGATAGACCAATCTTTATCGGGATGGATCAAGAACAAGGACTACAAGTCCAATGACAAGAAGCCAATAGAGAAGACCATTCCAAAGTACCCTTAAGGAATAAAGGTAATAAATATCCTACTCCCAATCCTAGGGGTTTTCAATGCTCTAAATTCCAAGGGTAGGTACATAAGGTAAATAAATGTCCTAACTGGATAAATATGATACTTAGGAAAGGAAAATGGTATTACCTTGGAGAAGAGGCGGGGTTAGAAACAGATATAACACTCCGTAGCATTCTCGACTTAACACCACTCTTAGTAGCATGCATAGAGAGCTTACAACCTGAAATTTTTCTAAGTGTTAAAAGACTTAGTCATATTTTTTAGCCCTTAACTTCAATGATTTTTAAATTTATCTTCCCAACCTCGAGATGTAGATTTTTGAGTTGATTCATGTTCAGGGGTATAAAGGAGATGTCTCAGATTTTTTGGATGAGGATTGAGACATGTTTGGATTTCAAAAATAGTAGGTCACTGCGATTGTACCACGTCACGGTGCCTATAGCGATGACGACTCTAGTGCGTCGTAGTAAGTCCCAAAAATAGATTTTAGATGCGAATTTAAATTCCAAGGGCCAGCCTCATCTTTTCCCTATATCCCCAAATCGTGATAACAATAGATTAAGATGTCATTAGGGCATTATATGCTTAAAATTACTCAATTTATCTCAAAAACTAAACCCCTACTCTTTCTCAAAGATTAAGAATTCAACCCCTAAGTTCGTGATTTTTAAGAAAGGAGTCGAGACTGGGATTCCAATCTTCAAACTAAGTGACATAAGGTATGTGAGGCTTTCCTAAACTTTATGGGCATATTGTAATCTTTTTAAGTAAGATTTAAAGTTAAGAATTCATATATTTACGAAGGGTTTTTGAACTTACATTAACAAGTATGCATTGTGAACCCTCTTTGATAACAATGTTTTGGTCATGAGACCTTCCCTTAAATTTGATCTTTTGGTCGTATATATGTATGTATGCGTTTTGAGTTTGAAATTTGAGTTGAGAGCATGAATATTTATACTCCCTCTCTTATTATGACACCCCTTAATTTCACATGTTATGAATTGATGAATTTTATATTTAGAAGCATGGTATAAATATGTTTTTGGATATTGTTAAATGACTTGAGATTGATTATGAATTGAAGAGAGGGTGTTTTCTTATTTGTAAATATTTAAGATGATTATTGAAAGAATTGTATAGTTTACTACAAAGTAAATGACCACCACATGTTTAAGAATTGAAAGAGAGAATCTTTGCATAAGTTCATGTATTTCGATAGATAAATTCTCTTGTACTGTTTGAATGATATGGTGGTCCAAATATTTTGTTTGAATGGAAAGACTGTAATATGATATTGCATGACTTAGATATATGATTTTTAAGTCTTGGTATGATGATACCAAATAGATGAATGCCATAACATAATTAGATTTTTAGATTTTAATTTCAAAAGAAATGTTTTAAAGAGGTTAAAAATGGGCTTAAAGAGAGTAAGGTGGTTACCCGAAGAAGGCATTCGAGTGTAAGGGCTCGTTGCTGGAAACTGTGTTTTGCTAATACGGGTCGTGATGTCCCAGGATAGGGATTTTATGCCCTTTGTCGTATTAGATATAGAGACTCTGGCTCTTGCGACAAACTTTGGTTGGGGTTTTGGCCACCGAGTCAAGGACAGATTCCATATAGCTCGTGGGATTGTAGAGATGTAGGGTGTACCAACTAGCTCAGAAATAAGACAAAGAGTCGGGTTGAGATTCTTACATATGTTTTGAAACCTACTGATTATGCCCATGTGTTTTCAAATGTTTTCTGCTGACATATTTTATAAAATGCTCTCACCTATATTATATAAATTTTTTTTTTGAATTGTTCTATGTACCAGTACATTTGTATTGACCCCCTATATTTTAGGATCTGAGGCTCTGTCCCGGGGCCCCACTAAGCAGTAGATTGGTTTTTCAGAAGTTTGCAGTTGGTGAGCCTCTGTTATTTCGGAAGGCCTTGATTATAGAACATTGTTATTTGATTTTTAGTTTATGGTCCGATTGGGAGGCTTGTCCTAGTTTTCAGACAGATGTCGTTCTCATATTATTAAAGATTTCACACACTGGTGTCAAATGTTTTTGAATTTTTATGAAATTATATTCGTAAAGATTAGTTGGATTAAGAGAATGACCATGTTTCCATTTTGCTATGTATTTTTTTCCGCATTTCTTTAGAGTATATTAATTGTGTATATGCCTGCCAGTTGGAAAAGGTCGCTCGAGCCTTTATGGTTCGGAATACTCGATGCGACCAAGATCTTAACTCGGGTCATAACAATAGATGAGAATGATGAAAAATCCCAAGATAGAGATAAAGTTGAGGAAAAGGTACAAGAAGAAGGAGATAATGAAGATGCTTGGCCTCAAGATGGAGAGGTTGAAGTGCCTAACTTTATCATAAGACAAGTGATGATTAGTAAGGCTTTAGTTGACCTGAGTCAAACAGAAAATCTATTCTATACTAAGCGTCTTATCAAAGAGAATGTGTGTTCATTAATTATTAATAGTGGAAGTTGTGCCAATGTAGCTAGTGCCACCATGGTTGATTTCCTAAAGCTACCCGCCACTAAGCATGCTATCCCATACAAACTCCAATAGTTGAATGAATGTGGAGAATTGAAGGTAACTCGATAATTTGTAATCCATTTCAAGGTTGGTAATAACCAATAGGAGGTGTTATGTGATGTGATTCCCATGCAAGCCTCTCACATATTATTGGGAAGACCATGGCAATATGATCAATAAACTAAACATGATGGGAGAACCTATCGGTATTCCCTTGAGATGAATGGCCAAAAGTTTACACTACATCTTCTCTTATCCTCGCAAGTGAATGAAGCCCATTCAAGATTGAAGGAGTTGAAGGAAAACGAGAGAAAATGAGGGGAAATGAGATCATAAGAAAGGAAGAAAGTAATAAAACTAATGTGAAACCCCAAAAATAGGTCCCGAGACATCACACAGTGCTCAAGACTATGAGTAGTCTCAAGCTTACCCTGTAAGCCTTCTACTAAATCTGAAGCTCATAGTAGAAAATATAAACACATAATCAAACATGAAACACTGAATTCTTCATGGTCTAAACTGGAATTAACTGAACATCCTATTTGAGAATACTTAAATTAAAAGTTTGGACAATTAACACTGGAAATTTGAACTCTGACTAGCAGTCTGACAAGCTTCTACTACTAACAACTAGAGAGCCACAAAGACAAACCCCCAGCTGACTCGAACTGACTAAAAATACTGAATCAACAACTTTAATAAACTGAGAAACTGAATAACTGGGTCCCCGAACTATGAGGACTTACCAACTATCGGGATGTAGATGGAGATGCTCGAAATCACTCATACTGCTGAAACTGAGCACCTAAACCTACACTATTAAACAATGTAGAACATAGACATATATGTGGATCAGTACTTTTGGAATGTCCTGAGCATGTGAAGGTGAATGCATAAGTAAAATAGTATCTCAATGTTTATATAAACTTGTAAAAGAATGCATGCTAAGTGTAGATGACTCACATTGACTTGAACAACTGAAAGCTGAAAATCATAAATCATGAGTAATAAAGCATGTTGTATAAATCTTGTGAGTCATAACACTTAGTTCTAAAACTGTACTTGTATTCTATCTTTAAATCATGCGGCCTAAGTGTAGAAAGGACTCACTTTTATAACTGTACACTGAAAGATGAAATCACATAGCTAATGTCTTATGTAAAGCAATAATTGAAATAAATTGTGAGCCTTTACACTTAGTTTCTAGAAGATTTTCTGTTATTTTTTCTATTAGGCTATAGGCCTTAAGCTTTAGGGAGGTTCTTCTAACCGACATAAACTATGCGAGCTATCATGGAGTCCAATGTCTAGTTCCCCTAAGGGGAAAATCTCACGTTGGAGAGAGGTTTTATACTCTTGCCAGGGAGTATAACGTGAGCTAAGTGATCATATTTGTAACTGTCATCCATATAGAAATGGGAATAATATAAATCTGTATCTACGTTGGCTCGTAGTTCTGAGAAAGTAGGATGCGCTAAACCCACACTTCCCGTTCGATGCTAAATACTACTTCCTTTAATCTGTATGCTCATGTTGTAGGAAATCCACTTTAAAATACCAATTATGCATCTGTCTGTTTTAAACTGTAATTAAAACTATTCTATTTTCTATAAACTGTAATAAAATTGTAAAGTGGATTCCATATCTTAGCTGAGGATCAAAAGATCAAATCTTGATTCAAAAGCTGAATATAAGCTAATCATAGGATGCTTAAAGCATAATTTTCATGGAATATCAATATTCAAACTAGGGCTTAATACCCATGCTTTAACTAATGTCAACTCATCACTATGTTCATGTTTGATAAATATGATCTTGAAACTTCTTTAACAATTCTAGTCAAGACAATGCAGTTCAAATTCTCAATATATGTAAAACAAGCCCAACGTGTGGACATATAATAATAGAGATGCAATTCATCATTCAAGTCACTTGTAATATCAAAATCTTCAAATAATGATCATTGGGTACGAACTCTAAATTTAAATTTATGTACATTCATGTAAAAACATCATTAAAAACTAGTTTTGGGCACAAGGGTGGAAGGATTACCCTTCTTCATAACCCCACATACCTTAATAGATGAAATAGATGAAGAAACTTGACTTTGAATTCCTATTTGTGCTCTTGAAGATCTTGAATTGGGAACCTTGAATTTTGAGCTATCTTAGAAAAAGAATGGTGGAATTGAGGTTTTCTTGAATTTTGAGATTGAAACTCTAGGGTTTCTTTAGAGAGAAAATTGATGAATAATGAGTATATGTTGCTCCAAATACACTAAATCTTTTGTTTTCCACGATTAGGGTCTTGGGAAAAAGACTAAATTGCCCTTGAAAGTTTAAGTTCAGAACTGGAGTGTCGATAGAGGCCTCACTGCGATGTGGTGAGTGGGTCATCGTGATACCCACCGCGACGCAGTGGAATTGCAGTGACTCATTGGTTTTTGATAAATGTTGATTTGAGAATCACCGCAATACGGTGAGCCCCTCATCGCAAAATTCACTACGACGCAGTACAATCGCGGTGGCTCTCTGGAAATGACAATTGTCTTTTCATCCTTCACCGCAACGTGATGACTCCCTCACTGTGATACTCACATTGACACGGCCTAATTGTGGTGAGCTACTGGTTTGCCAATCCAAATGCATTCCAAACCATGCCCGAAAAATCCAAAACTTACCTGAGACGTACTAATTACACCCCTGAATATAATTCAACCCAAAAATCAACATCTCGAAGCCCGAAAGGTCAACCTAAAAATCCTTAAAGTTTAAAGGGATTCAAAAGTGACTAAACCCCTCAACACTTAACTTTATTTTCAGGTTCTAAGTGCTTTAGGCTCATTACTAAGGGCTGAGATGAACTAGGAACGTACAGGGTATTACAACTAAAGGGAAAGGAACAAATGGTGACGTTGTCTAGAAACAAAGATCTCCTCAAAGAGCATGATGATGAAACACCAATGCTCCTTCTAGCCCATATTTTTTAACGCTAATATCTCTACTTATTATATCCCCCATTCAATCTCCCTTATTTTGCAGGACAAGGGTTACCCCCACTTTGGGGAATTGAGCATCAAAAAGACTTCGTGTCGGGCTCTCGATTGCCAAAAATACTGGCGGATCGAAGTAACCCCACGGACACTGAAAAACTTCAAAAACAAGTTGAAAAACTCCTTAACAGGGGGTATATAAAAAAGTATGAGCCCATGTGTAATTTTGGTGTTGTTGGTGCCAAAGAAAGATGGGACATGGCGCATGCATGTTGATTGCCGAGCCATCAATAAAATAACGGTAAAATATCACCACCCAATTCCCTATTTGGATGATATGCTTGATGAACTGAATGGTTCATGTGTGTTCTCTAAGATATATCTTAGGGGAGGGTACCACCAAATCTGAATGCAATCGGGTGATGAGTGGAAGACAGCATTTAAGACCAAAGTTGACCTCTATGAATGGATGGTCAATCCTTTTGGTCTCACCAATGCTCCTAGTACTTTTATGCGGTTGCTGAATCATGTGATGAAACCGTTCATTGGGAAGTTTGTTGTGGTGTACTTTGATGATGTCCTCATTTATATCAAGTCCCTTAAAGAGCATGTTTTGCATTTACAAAGTGTGTTTGAAGTGCTTAGAAAAGAAAAATCATATGTTAATCTTGAAAAATGCCGTTTTAGTGTGAGTGAAGTAGTATTTTTGTGATTTGTTGTGAGCTCAAGAGGAGTCGAGGTGGATGAATCTAAGATAGACACCATCAAGAATTGGTCAACTCTAAATTTCATTGGAGAAGTAAGAAGCTTCCATGGGTTGTCTAGTGTTTATGGGCAATTTATCAAAGTATTTAGTACCATTACCACTCCTTTGACCGTGGTGATCCATAAGGATAAAAATTTTAAACGGGGTGATGAGCAAGCCAAAGTATTTTAAACTTTCAAGGCTATGCTTAGCTCCGCCCCCCTTATTGCAATTACCCTATTTTGATAAGACGTTTGAGATTGAATGTGATGTAAGTAAGGTAGGAATAGGTGCCATCTTGATGCAAGATCATAAACCTATTGCCTATTTTAGTGAAAATCTCAAAGACACAACTCTAAATTATTCCACCTATGATCTAGATTTATACGCCTTGATTAGTGCCTTTGGTAATTGGCAACATTATTTGTGGCCCAAGGAATTTGTGATTCGCACCGATCATGAATCCTTAAAACATATCTGGACACAAGATAAACTTAATCAAAGACATGCCAAGTGGATTGCTTTCCTAGAGACTTTTCCTTATGTAATTCAATACAAAAAAGGAAAGAAAAATCTGGTATCCGATGCATTGTCTAAGAAGCATGTGCTTATTTCTATATTGTCTTCTAAATTGATGTGATTTGAAAGTCTAAAGACAATGTACCCGAGGACCCCAAATTTTCTCAAATCTACCAAGATTGTGAGACATAGAGTAGGAAAAGGTAGAAGAAGGATAGTGCTTCTATGCCCTATTCTAAATTTGATGATTTCTTGTTCAAAGAAAGAAGGTTGTGTGTGCCCTCTAGTTCATAGAGAGAAATGCTTGTAATAGAGGCACGTGATGGGGGTATGATAGGTCAATTTGGAATTGACAAGACCCTTGGCATCCTAGAGGAACCATTCTATTAGCCTAAGATATGTCAAGATGTTGCTAAAATTTATGGCAAATGCATGAATTGTAGGAATGTGAAATCTCACCTTCTTCCTCAAGGATTATACACTCCACTACCCATTCCTCAATGTCCATGGCTTGACATCTCTCTGGATTTTGTTTTGGGATTGCCTAGGACTAGAAAGAGTAAAGATTGTATTTTTGTTGTGGTTGATAAGTTTTTTTTAAGATGGCCCATTTCATTCTGTGTTATAAGGGCCCATTTCATTCTGTGTTATAAGAGTGATGATGCACCTAATGTGGCCTCACTGTTTGTTGAACATGTTGTCAAATTGCACGGAATCCCTAGGACCATTGTTAGTAATAGGGACTCCAAGCTCCTTAGTCACTTTTGGAGATGATTGTGGGGTAGGCTTGGAACAAATTTCTTTTCTCCACATCATGCTACCCTCAAACTGATGGCCAAACGAAAATTGTAAATATGAATTTGGGTTCTATGCTATGCTCTGTGGTAAAAGTTAAGATGGTTTCTTGGGAGGATCACCTACCCTTAGTCGAGTTTGCTTTCAATCGTGTCATTCATTCAACTATCGGTATGACTCCCTTTGAGTGTGTTTATGGATTTAACCCCCTTACCCCTTTAGATATCACCCCATTGTCTAGTGACCTTGCATTAAGCTTAGATGTAAACAAAAGGACAGAAGCGATGACGAAGTCTCATGAGAAAGTGAGACTCCACCTTGAGAAGAAAAATTAAGAAGTTGTTAAGAGGGCCAACAAGGAGCAAAAAAGGTTTGTGGTTAAACCGGGAAATTATGTATAGGTACATCTTTAGAAGGACCTATTTTGAACACAAAGGAAAACTAAGTTGATTCCTAGGGATGATGTACCCTTCCAAGTGCTTGAAATGATAAATGATAATGCATATAAGATTGATCTTCCTAGAACTATCGAGTGCAACACATTCAATGTGTGTGACCTTTCACTCATTGACACCCTTGAGGATGATGAACACACAAATTTGAGGTCAAATTCTTCCTAAGATGGAGAGGATGATACAATCCAAAAGACTTCAAAACCATTTACAAGAAGCCAAGCGCGGGAGTTGCAAATTCTTCAAGGCTTATTGATGAAGATGGAAGTACTTGAACATGTTTTTGAGCCCTTCCAAAGGATTTCACATCATAATGAATAGCTCCGGGACAAAAGGAGGAAAAAATGACCCGCTATTTAGAGGTGACGACCTAGCTGATAAGCCGTCACCTTGCTGATGACTTCATTGATAAGACATCACATAGTTGACGACTTGGTTGATAAGTCATCACCTTGTTGACAACTTCTTTGAAAAGCCATCACCTTATTGATGAATTGCCAAGATGATTTTGTCTAGGGCTGACGACTTGGCTGATAAGCCATCACCTTGTTGATGACTTCTTTGACAAGTCATCACTTTGTTAACGACTTGTCAAGTTGATTCTGTCTAGGGGTGACGACTTGGATGATAAGCCATCATCATGTTGACGACTATGGCAAGTTGTCAACTGAAAATCATCACTTAAGGTTATTTTGGTAAATTCACTTATGGGTCGCCTTGTAATAGACTATAAATAGTTACCTTTTAGGGCTAATTCCGTAGTTTTTGTTGAATATTGAATGCATATTGCACTTGAGAGTGTGATTGGTGAACTTGTATTGAATGTTTGTTTTGAAATAGGGGTTTTGAGAGCGTTGAATCCCTCTTGGTCCACGTAAGAGATTTGGTGTTTGAATCTATTCGATTAAGGGTTTTTGAGTTTGATACACTCAATTGTTCTTAATTTCTTATAGTTTCTTATGTCAATCTTTCTATCTCCCATTTCATGTTGATTGTCTTTAGATTCCTTAATTAGATTCTATTTTCTATAGCTTGTGTTGGATCACCATTTATCATAATATTGTAGGAAATTGTCTGAGCACAGACTAATATCCAAGTTATAAATTTATCAAGAAATTCAAGTGCAATCATAATTTGGTGTAAAAATACCAATTCTATATACTCATATGTGTTTCGAAGATCTATTTTGGCCATACATTTAGGAGAGATGTGTTTTATGTTTTATCCCTTAATAAGCTCATGTCCATAATAATGGTATCACCAATTTTCCTCCCAGATACAAAGGCAGATCGTGCTTCATAGTGAGACTTGACATGATACTATGTAGTCTATTAGCTAGGATTTTTCAATTAACCTATACACAACAGAACAATAAACTATTAGTCAAAAATCCTTAATAGTTGTAGGATCTTAAACTTTAGGCACTAGTGTCACAACTGCACAGTTAAAGGGTTTGAACATCTTACCTATTTCAATGAAATACTTCACTACTGAAATGACATCTTCCTTGATAATTCGCCATGTTTTCTCAAAGAAAACAAAATTGTATCCATCCAAACCAAGGGCCTTGTCATCTCCTATTGCCTTCAAACTAGTAAGTATTTCATCTTCCGTAACATTTTCACACAACTTCAACCTATTAGCATGCATAATTCTTGGTCCTTTCATCATCACAGAATTGTCAATTGCTGGTAGGAAGTGAGCTTTTAATCCCATAAAACTCTTATAAAATGAGATAATCTCCTCCTTGATAGAAAATGGATCTGTCAACTTGGTTTTTGTTAAACTGGAAATCTCAGTAATCTGTTTCTTTTGTGATTTTTCCTTAATAACTGCTGAAAAGTACTTAGTGTTAGAGTCTCCCAGTCTTATCCATAGAGGCCTTGATTTATTTTTTTTTGTAATACATTCTTCAACTAAGGACCATTTTTCTATTGTCTGTAGAGCTATTCTCTTCTAATCTTCAAGAGCAACAGAATTAATTTGCTACAATTGTTTCTGATATTTATGAGATCAACTCTTGCCTGAGCAATCTTTCTGAAAGTATCTTTAAATTCCTCATTATTGAATCTTTTCCAATCAGCCTTAAGAGCCTTGAGTTTCATACAGAGGTTCTGATCTTGAGTCTGTGCAAGAGGATATTTCCATCTATTAACCACAATACCATGATAGTGTTTATGTTCTACCCAAACATCAAAGAATCTGAAGAGCACCCTGATATTCATCTGTATTTAGACAGAGATGAACATCAGTGAGTGATCAGAGTTAAATTGGACTTCATATTCAATTGCGACATGTCCTCATTTTTGTATCAATTCATCATTGCCCAAAGTTCTATCAAGTCTAATCCAAATTCTTGAATTGTAGATTGCCTATTTGACCATATATAATATTCCTATTTCCATGTCAACTCATGTAAGGATCTGTCATGTATGTATTCAACAAATTCATATTTGATCTCACTATAAGTTATAGGATTTCCAGTAACTCTGTATTGGTAACAAAGTAGGGCATTGAAATCACCACTGATGATCCAAGGTAGTTGAAAACCTTCAGCAATAATCCTAAGGTGTTGCCATAAGCTCTTTCTTAATTCACGGGTATTACAACTGTAAACAATAGTAAATAATCAAATTTCCCCATCAACAATATTTTTAACTTGAAAATGTAGTAGTTAGTCCTCTTCCTTTATAGCTTTGATATCATAATAGTTAGTATCCCGGAGACGACAGATTCGTCCATTTGCAGTATAAGTGTAGTTATTTAAGAAACCCCATCTAGGAGCTACGTTGGAACTAATTTATAACTTTATGAGCTTTGACCCTTGTCTCTACTAAACCAACTAATCTAACACTTTTATTCTTCAATATGTTCCTCACTTTCGTCTGCTTGTATCTCTTAAGAACTCTCCTCACATTCCAAAAAATTCAAGTCATATGGACTGGTGAATTTTTCCCCTATCAGGAGGGTTTAGTTTCAGATCACTCAGGTACTCTGTATACTAGTAAATCGATTACTGAAGGATAGAGGTTGCAGCTCAGAAAAATTTGTTGATAAAGTTCATGGTTGTTTGTTGCTCTTTTCTTCGTTGGGTCTGTCTGAAAATTGGTTGTTATATTATTCAAAGGTTGCTTAGTTTGTGAAGAGGTGTGAAGATTTCACTAATTATCGAATGAAAGGACAAACAAAACAAGCTGCATTGTGCAGAGAAGAAGAAAGAAGGAAGAGGAGTTATTTCTGTAACTGTCATGTGTTTGTATTATTTCCTCTGAGAATCTATATATAGATGAGGGTACATTTTCTAGAATCATCTAGAAGATTCTCAGTTAATCAGCACAATTACAACTATACAACTTAGTTAACTGCCAGCTCACCATCCAACTAACAAACTAACTAACTCTCTCAAAGATATATAGAAAATTCAATGTAACAGTAACTATGCTAGCTAACTGAATGTATATTACTGCAACTAACTATTTGATTAGTTACTAACTGATGAGAATCGATTCCAACACTCCCCCTCAAGCTGAAGGGTGCAGAATGTTCAGCACGTCAAGCTTGCTCAATAGAAGAGAATGTTGATCATGGCCCAGACTCTTAGTCAGAATGTCTGCTACCTGTAGATGTGTAGGAATATACCGGGTGTGTACTAAACCACTCTTGATTTTATCCCTAATAAAGTGACAATCAATCTCTATATGTTTTGTTCTCTCATGAAAGATAGGATTTGCTGCCAGTTGTATAGATGACTTGCTATCACTAAATAAGGTGATAGGCTTAGAAATAGGTACATTCAGCTCCGCAAATAGCCCTTCTAGCTAAGTGAGATCTGCAACAGCTGAGGCCATGCTTCTATACTCGGCCTCAGTTGAGCTCCTAGACACTGTGTACTGTTTCTTTGACTTCCAGGATATCAAGGATCCACCAAATTGTACTACATAGCCGGTGACAGACCTTCTAGTATTGGGACAGGTTGCCCAGTCTAAGTCACACCAACACACCAAGTCTGTATTAGTCTGAGGTCTCAACCAGACTCCTTGACCAACTAAGCCTTTCAGATATCTGACCACTCTATATGTAACTTCCAGATGGGATCTTTTGGGCATTTGCATAAACTGACTCAGTGTTTGAACATCATAACTAATATCTGGTCTGGTAATAGTTGCATACATAAGTTTCCCAACTAGTCTCTGGTATAAAGTTGCATCCTGTACGACCATATCTCCAGAAATACCTCCAACTTTATCATATTCCACCAAAGCTAGCTTGATATTAGACTCCAGAAGTGTAAGAACTGGCTTTGCACCTGCAAGACCAATCTCAGAGATTAACTCTAGGATGTACTTCCTTTGGTTCAGTAGAACCCCTTGTTTTGGTCTTAAAACTTCAATCCCAAGAAAATATTTAAGCTCTCCCAGGTCCTTGATCTTAAACTGTCTGTGTAGCACCTCTTTTTCCTCAGAAATCATCCTTTCACTGTCTCCAGTAATGAGCAAATCATCCACATAAATTAATACTATCACCATCCCTTCTGGTTTCTTCAAGGCAAACAAAGATTAGTCGTAAGCACTTTGAGTGAATCCTGCAGTTATAAGTGTTTCTGTGAGCTTGATATTCCATTTTCTAGAGGCTTGCTTGAGTCCATAAAGTGACTTAAGCAACCTACAGACCTTATATTGTCCTTTCTGTTGAAAGCCTTCAGGCATCTTCATATATACTTCTTCTTCCAGATCTCCTTGTAAAAAAGTATTATAGACATCCATTTGGTACAAACACCATCCTCTTGAGACAACAAGGACAATGACACATTTAACAGTCACCATCTTTGCCACTGGTGAGAATGTGTCATGGTAATCCAATCCCTCTTATTGGATGTAACCTTTAGCAACCAATCTTACCTTGAACCTCTCAACCTCCCCATTTGCTTTGTACTTAATTTTATACACCCATTTTGAACCAATAGCATTTTTAACAGGAGGTAAATCGACTATCTCCCAGGTGTTATTGTCTTCAAGTGCTTGTATCTCTAGCTTCATAGCTTAGATCCATCTTTCATCATTAACTACTTAACTGAATAATTATGGCTCTATCAAGTTTAAAAACTACTTACATAGCTTTGATATACAAGAGTGGTGTTGATATAAGACAGGTAGTTAGCAATAGAATATCTGGTACCTTTTCTCCTCCCTGGCACTACAAAGTCCTTTATCCTAAATAGGTTGTTTTGGAATTCTATGTGTTCTTCTCAGTGGACAAGGTATAGGCTTCATATTTTCTGGATGTGAAAGCATTGGTTCAGATGATTGATCAATAGAATACTCTGTGGTGTTAACTGGTGGAACAAACACTGGAGAATCTGAGTGAAAGTCTTCATTCAAGGCATGATCATCTTCAGTATCTGCTGAAACTATTAATCTTGAATCCTCACTACATTCTGCATGTTGTTGTATTAACTCATTTGAGAAATTCTGACTTCCCATCAAATTCTGACTTTTCATCTTAGCAAAAGGAAACACATTTTCTTGGAACATGACATCTCTATTAACATATGGTTTGTTGGAGTTCAAATCCAATAATAAGTATCTTTTCTGAGTGGTGGAATATCCCATTAATACTGCAGGTCTAGCTATGTCAGAAAACTTATCACCCTTAGGTAGTACTGAAGTATAACATAAACAACCTAACACCCTTAGATGTGCCAGTGAAGGAGCCTTTGAAAATAATGCTTTATAAGGACTTTTACCATTAACAGATGAGGATGACAACCTATTCATCAGGTAAATAGCAGTTTGAACAGCCAGACCCCAAAATATTATAGGCATTTGGGATTGAAATCTGATAGCCCTGGCAATATTCAGAATTTATCTGTGTTTTCTTTCCACCACACTATTTTGTTGTGGTGTGTAAGGACAACTGTTTTGGTGTAATACACCTAAAGTCTTGAATAATGCATTACACTGATTGTTGAGTAACTCAGTCTCATTATCAATTCTTATAACCTTCATATTAATCCCAAACTGAGTCTTAATTATTAACAAAAAATATTTGAGGGCCATAATAGTTTCAGATTTGAGTTGCAAAAGATGGATCCAAGTATATCTACTACAATCATCCACAATTGTCAAGAAATAGAATTTCTTATCAAAAGTTGGAGTTTTATAAGGACCCCACAAATCCATGTGCACAATATCAAAGCATACATCTGATTTAGTTTCACTAGTAGGAAATGGTAATCTAGTCTATTTGGCTAGTGGACAGACTTGACAATTATTCAAAAAATCAATATCCTTACTATGGCTCAGAAGATCCAGTGATTTTAATATTTGGCAGATGGATGCCCAAGTCTTTTGTGCCATAGGCTGCTATCACACACAGTTGAGCCTGCTACTAGCTGTTTTTGATCTTTTAGTTCATTCCTTACTCTAATGTCATTTTTAAGAATATACAAGCTCCTCTTTCTCTACCAATCCCCTTTACCCTGCCATTGCAGAGATCCTAAAACACATAAAAATCAAGATAGAATGATACAAAATAAGACAGTGACCTTTGAAACCGATAGAAAACTTAGTTTAAAGTTTGGTACAAATAGTACATCTTTCACAATTTCATCTTTTAACACCAAAGCTTCTCCTATGTGTGATATATCAGCCTTTGCTCCATTCAGTAGATTCACTTTGTCCATTCCAGTTTTGACGACTTCCCTTCATGTAAATACATTTTTTTCTGCTGTAATGTGATGAGTAGCACCCGAGTCGACTATCCATTCTTGTGACTCAATATTAGAGAACAGACAGGTGGCTATACCTGACATGTTAACCTGCTTCAGGTCTTGTTGATCCTTGTTCAAAAACTTCATGATCTGCTTGTATTCTCCATCAGTGAACCCTTGTCCTTTGGGAAGCACTGCATTATTAGTTTCCTTGTGACCTACACAGCTAGTTGAATTAGGTTGACCTGCAACTCCACCAAGAAACTGACCATTAAAACTGTTAAGTGAAGTCTGGATATTCACTTATCCTGCAAATTGATTTCCATGATGCCTATTAGCATTGAACCTCCCAGAATCCTGATGATTTCTACCACCATTATATCTAGTAGCATTATTCTGATTCATGAATCCTCTTAAACCTCCACTGTTATCATTTACTTTCCTCTTTTACTTCAAGTCAGTAGGATACCCTATTAGCTTATAACAATTTTCTCTGGTGTGTCCATTGAGAAGACAATAATCACACTTCTTCCCTTTATAGTTTTGGCCTCTGTAACCTGTGTCTGAGTTTCTGTTAAAGTTTCTATTGACCTGCATTGCCATAGGATTGAATTTTTCACTACTGACAGATGCACAAGCAAGCTGCTGAAGTTCATCCTCTGCTATAATAGCATAAACTTGGTTAAGAGTAGGAGTAACTCCCTTTTAATAGAATCTGTCTCCTAGCTTGATCGTAGGAATTATTTAAACCACCTAAAAATTGCATCAGTCTTAATTGAGATAAATGATCTGCATAGTCTTTCAACTTTGGACAATCACACGATGGAGCAGGGATCATTGCATCATACTCATTCCACAAACCTTTTATCTTGGTAAAGTATGTAGCCACAGAATCAGTCCCTTAAGATAATGTATTAATTTCCCTGCGTAGCTGATACAACCTCATACGGTTTACCTTGTCAAACCTTTTATTTTAAATCTTCCCATACCTCATGAGCATTTGTTGCATAGACAATTCCACTAAGCAGTTCTACACTAACTAAGCTCATTAGCCAAGACAGTACTATTGCATTACAAGTTTCCCATTGCTCATGTAGTTCTTCTCTATACATCTCCTTACTACATGATCTAGTTACAAATTCAAACTTTCTTTTCCCTAATAGGGCTATTCTCATCGATCTACTCCATACACTATAATTCTCTAAGCCTACTAGTTTGATTGGAATTAAGACAGCTCCTGAAATATCTGATGTTCCTATGAACAAAGGATCACTAGGATCTATTTTTGGTTCCATTTCTATGCTCCTATTAATCAATATACTAGATATATGGATCTAGATCTAATAAAAATCAATTGCACTTACTTACAATAGAAATAAAGTTGGGAATTATAAACTCAGGATCCAGCTAAGAAAATTAATTCAGAACTAAATTGAGAACAGATTGAGAATTTCACCATAGCAGCAATTCAGAACTAAGTTGAGAGCAGAGGTTGAAAATTTCACCATAGTAGAGATCTAAAACTCCATGGATTTCTCTTTCTATTTTCTGTGATCGAACTCTCTCTGATACTATGTGAAGATTTCACTAATTATTGAATGAAATAATAAACAAAACAAGCTGCATTGTGTAGAGAAGAAAAAAGAAAGAAGATAAGCTATTTCTATAACTGTCATGTGTTTGTATTATTTCCCCTGAGAATCTATATATAGATGAGGGTACATTTTCTAGAATCTTTTAGAAGATTCTCAGTTAATCAGCACAATTACAACTATACAACTTAGTTAACTGCCAGCTCACCATCCAACTAACGAACTAACTCTCTCTCTCAAAGATATACAGAAAATTCAATGTAACAGTAACTATGCTAGCTAACTGAATGTATATTACTGCAACTAACTATTTGATTAGTTACTAACTGATGAGAATGGATTCCAACAAGAGGTAGCTAGTTGAGTAGGTAAATTTGTGTGTTGTATTGGATCCCTAACTTTACTCTTATCTGGAATCTCTAGTTCAATATATATACTCATAAAATGGTCCTTGGCCTGTGTTTGAACCATGCCTTTGTATTTCCATGCCTTCACTATTTTCTTAGGGATTTTTTTTATGTCTGGGATCCAGAGATGGAGGGAAAATATGACCTATAGTTTGGCACTAT
Organism: Capsicum annuum; assembly: GCF_002878395.1. Lineage (NCBI taxonomy): Eukaryota > Viridiplantae > Streptophyta > Magnoliopsida > Solanales > Solanaceae > Capsicum > Capsicum annuum. The sequence continues at coordinate 189,264,724 of NC_061116.1, read as the reverse complement.
TGCCAATATGTAGGCTTTCAATCTTAAGCAACTGCCTGCAAAAAAGTTTGTTCATTTGGAGCTCTATCATTGATACTATCTGACAAATATTTTTTGATATTAACCTCAATCAAGATTCTAGCAAATGTAACCCTCGTTTGTCTTTCCTTTAACTCATTAACATACATTGAGGTACCTAATGAGCTCACAATCCTGCTAAGGGAATTGTAACTCCAACAATTTATAGGCAACTTAGGAAATTTTACCCATAGTGAAATCTATATAGGTTATTATTCCTCATTAAAATATGATTGAGCAATCCAAGGCTTGAGAATTATAGGTCGATTGTTAATAGTATAAGTTCCTAAACATAGTACCTCTTGCAAATTGGCCTGGGATGAAAATTGATGATGAAATAGCCTTCCCCATGCGTATAGATCTTTGGTTGAGTAATGTTCTTCCATGTTTGAGCTATGTATCTCATCATAGCATTATACCCAGGGCTTCCTCTAATTATTGGTTATCCGTCCAGAATAACAGGTGCAATATAGCTTAGGGACAAACCATTTTCTGCAGATTTATTTCATAGAAATAGATTAGTCCATGGATTGGCAACTTCTTTCTCCTTTTCTTTTCTCTTATAGTTCTCCTCTACCAATTTGGATACACTATTTCATTAGTCATACTAGTTACTATTTTATTGAGATCTAATTGTTATTTGATTCTAGATGCCCTCGATTCACCTTGTATGTTATGGCTTGATGGAGTATCACTCAGCTGAAGTTTCTTAGCAGTTGTCCTTGATCTATCTGTAAAAGCCCAAATTTTATTAGCCTGGACATCAATTTCGGTAGGTGTGTGTGATCAATGCTAGTTCAAGTTCTCCTCTAGATCCAGGATCAACAAAAATACCAAAGGTAACAATTGTAGTTTTTGGTAGTCTTCCCCGACCTCTGCCACGTCCTCTCTCTGTCCCTTCAGCCATGGTTGTCGTCTTCCTTATAGGTTAGCCAACATACACAGAGCATTTTTGGAGAGAGAATTTTTTGATGCATAAATTTGTTTAGAGAAAAGACATGATTTCCCTGAATTTCTCTGCTCAACTTACTTTAGTACTTAAACTAAATATTTATTTATTTATCCTCTTACCACTTTTAAAGTGTATTAAAATATCCCGTTCATAGCATAATCTAAGTCAAGACTGGGTGTTATTAAACATATACTTTTTAATTCGTCCACATTATAACCCGACCCGTTCTCAATTATAACCGGACCCACTCTTAACAAATATCCCCAAATCATAAATAATAACCCATTTCACTTTTCTTTTTCTAAAACCTATCTAAACCGCAACATTTCACTTTAAATTAGTTGATTTATGTTGTTATTTATGATTTCTATGTTGCTCCTTGACAAAATTTGACTACCCAACATTAAGATTTTTTCCTTGAATAAGTTCTAAGCTCATATTTTTTTAATTTTTTTTAAGATTAATTTTAAGTATGTTACGTTGAGGTTTCACCATGGAGGCAAATTACAACAAAAATCCTGTATTAAGTATCATGGAGGTACAGTTACGGACTATTTCGATGTTGATGTAGATAATTTTCTTACTTTGAATTTGTTGGTATCGTGAAGAAAATTGGGTATAATTATTTCTTGCGTATTGTTTATATCAGACCTTCCAAAAGAAAAAAATTAGTAATAGTGACATGTGACAGGGACATTTTGGGTATTATATCTCAACTTAAAAATAGAGATGTTGTTGAATTATATGTGGCACATTTGGTTGATGAGACTTATGTGGTCCCGGCTATTGACTATGACCCCCATGTGGGAGAAGAATTGTGTTCTACTACTTTTGATAAAGAGTTAAGTCAAGGCTTAGGAGACTATGATAATTTAGGGTTTGAAGATGACTTTGTAGAAGCTGCAATACCTCATGAACCTACTGTTAGTAAAAACTTGAGTGGTGGTAGCACTGTAGCTAGGGGTGAAGACCTAGGTGGTGGTGATGATATTTCTTCTATTGGTAAGGACTTAGGTGATTGTGGTAGTGGTATTTCTGCTATTAGTGGGGACTTGGGTGATGATGGTGTTGCTGCTAGGGGTAAGAACTTAGGTGATGGTGATAGTGATTTTTTTACTACTGGTGGGGACTTGAGTGATGTTGGTGTTACTTCTAGGGGTGACAACTTAGGTGATGGTGGTGTTTCTACTATTGGTGAGGACTTAGGTGATGGTGGTGTTGCTACTAGGAGTGAGAACTTAGGTGGTTGTGGTAGTGATTTTTCTGCTACTGGTCAGGACTTTGGTGATGATGGTATTGTTGCTAGGGGTGAGGACTTAAGTGGTGGTGGTGGTAGTGCTAGGAATGATGCTTTGAGTGGTGTTAATAGTGTTTCTGCTATTGGTGAGGACTTGGGTAGTGTTTCTACTAGTATTGAGCAGAATTTAGGTGACTCTGCTTTTGTTATTGCAGTAGATGTCCCAGTCATTACATTAGATTGGGAAAGTGAAACTGATGTTAGTGAAAAATTATATTATTATGATTTCTTTGATGAAGATAAAGATGATGAGTATTGTAGTGATGTTCATGAGGAGGTATGGATTCTTAGGGAGCAAAAGAAGGCTTCCAAAAAGAAGAGATCTAATGAAACAAAAAAGAGAAAAAAATATCCTAGAACAAATGGTGTTAGTTTAGGTAAAAAGGGAGTTGATGTGGGATCTGATGAGGTTTTATCCAAGAAAAAAAATAGTCTAGAGGTCAAGATAGCTGGAGATGAGTCATATATTGATTCAGATGATGAGGTAAGTTAATAGTTTGAAATAGATTCTAATGAGGATAATTATAGGGATGCTGAGGTTGAACAACCTGCTAGAAGAGAAGAAAAAGCAAGAAGAGCAAAAAGAAATTATAAGAGAATTTTGTTTGATCCTATTTGTAAATTAATAGTTTGGGAGCTTGGATTTTATTTTGCAAATGTTGAAGATTTTAGAAAAGCTCAAACTAGATATGTTGTTCAATAATATGTAAAGCTAGATAAGTTTGAGAATGAATAAAAAAGGGTTAGAGTAAAGCGTGTAGATGATTGTCCATGGTTGTTGTTTTCAAGCACTGATTCTAGGACTATAAATTTTCAAGTTAAGAAGTACATTTCGGTCCACAAGTGTAATGCCATAACAAAGAATAAATTGGTGAATTCTAAGTACTTGGCTGAAAGGTACTGGAATAGAATCACTTCAGAACCTAGAATTAGAGTTTGTCAGTTTCAAGAGTAAGTAAAAAATGATTTTAAGGAATATATAGGGAGGACTGTATCAAAAAAAGCTAGAAACATTGTGTTGTATCAAATTATGGGTGATCATGTAGAGGAGTTCAAAAGAATTTTGGATTATAGAGATGAGATTTTAAAGATCAATCCAGGTAGCACATGTGTAGTAAGGCTTAGTGAAGAAACTTTTGAAGGTGGAAGAAAATAGTTCCAATCATTTTACATATGATTTGATGCTTTGAAGAAAGAATTCAAAGTTGGTGTCAGGAGATGTATTGGGTTTGATGGTTGTTTTTTGAAAGGTGTTTGTAAGGGTCAATTACTTATGGTTGTTTGTAAGGATGAGAATAACCAGATGCTAACACTAGCCTAGGCTGTGGTTGAAGTTGAAAACAAATTTACTTGGAGATGGTTTGTCAGATTTGTGAAGAATGATCTTGAGATGGGATATGGGTCTGAAGTGACTACTATTACTGATATGCAGAAGGTAACCTCATCTATTTTCTCTTATTCATTTTTTGAATTTTTATTTTTAACATTTTTATACTTATGCCAACTAATATATTTTATTTTGTTCAAGGGTCTTGATAGTGCAATTTCAGATTTATTGCCAAATATAAAACAGAGAATGTGTACTAGACATGTTCTAGTCAGCTGGTCTAAAAATTGGAGAGGTATTGAAAGAAGAAACTATTTTTAAAAATGTGCCAAGTCTACATATAAGCAAGAATGAGAAGAAATTTGGATCATATGGAGATGTTAGGTGATAAATTTTGTGAAGATATTTTGTTGTACAAAATAGATAGATGGTCTAAGGTTTACTTCAAATATCACAGTTATTGTGATAGTGTTGACAAAAACATGGCTGAAAGCTTCAACCCATAGATATTGGGGGAAAGATACAAGACAATCATATCAATGCTTGAGGAAATAAGGGTTAAGGTGATGAGAAGAATAGGACAATTAAGACAGTTTTCTGAAATATGGATAACTGATATTTCTCCAATGGCACTAAAAATGTTGCAAGATAACACATCAAAATAAATGAAGTGTAATCTTGAGTGGAATAGTGAATTCGATTTTGAGGTTAAGGATAGATGAAGAAATATTTTTATAGTGAATTTGAGGGATAGTACCTGAATATGTAGGTCTTGGATGTTAAAAGGTATACCTTGTTGTCATGTCATAGTTGTACTATACTTTAGAAGACTAGAACCCATTAACTAGTTGCACATGTTAGGGTTTTTGCCCTAATTTTCTTACCAAAATTAAGTTTTACTATTTCTTGTAAGAAAAATAAAAGTAACCATCAATACTTTTAGAGATAATACCCAATTACCCCCCCTAAGTTATACCCAAAAAGTCTATGACACACCTCAACTTAAAGGAGGTCCTATTACCCCCCTGAACTATTTAAAAGTGTAATTTTGACACTCTTAGTGCCTACATGGCACATACATGGCACAACACACTAAGTATTCACGTAGGCACACGTGTGTGCTATGTAGGCACTAAGGGTGTCAAAATTACACTTTTAATTAGTTCAGGGGTAATAGGACCCCCTTTAAGTTGAGGTGTGTCATAGCCTTTTTGGGTATAGTTCAGGAGGGTAATTGGATATTTTCTCATACTTTTATTTTTCCTTAAAGGAAAATATAAAGTTCTTCCATATTTGGCTAACTTCTTTCTTGAAGGAATAATTTGTGAACTTTATAAATAGAAAACTCCCCTTTATATATAATAACACAATAACATCAACAATGTAGTCGTTTAAGAGTTTTGGTTAGGGGAGATTTTCTCTCTCACTAGTTTTTATGTTTTTTAAATATTAAGTTTTATAATATGTAGCCAATTGGCCAAAACATAAAAAAAAAATTTATGCCTTTTTAGTATTATTTTCTTTGTCGTCTGATTTATCGTCTCATAGTTTGCAACTAATAGCTTCCACATGATGCCCTCTCGATTTTGAACCCAACAAGTGGTATCAGAGCCCATGGTTTAATGATTCGACGGTTCAGATTGAGGACATGTTGAGATTAAAGTTGCAACCAATTCGATGATAGTGAAGATATTTTGTCAAAATAAAACTACATGTGGAGACAATTGTTAATCATATTTTCAATAATCTTGTTGTTACATATTTAAAAATAAAGCTTACTTTTAGCCCTACAAAGGGCTCCAATATTTTTAATCCGGAAAGGGCTTATATACTTTTAACCCAAAAGCTCCATTTTTAAGTATGTCAAGCAGCAGTGATGAAGACTATGTGAAGAAGGCAGATCAAGTGAAGAAAATTAAGCCAAAAATGGGAGATTTGTTAGGATTTTTGCCTTGATTTTCTTACCAACATTAAGTTTTACTTTTTCTTGTAAGAAAAATAATAGTAACCATAAATACTTTTACTTTTTTTGAAAGGAAAATATAAAACTTTTCCATATTTGGCTAATCTCTTTCTTGGAGGAATGATTTTGGACCTCTATAAATAGAAAACCCCCTTCACATACAATAACACAGTAGCATCCACAACATAATCGTTTAAGAGTTTCGGTTTGGGGAGATTTTCTCTCTCACTAGTTTTTGTATTTTTTAAATATTAGGTTTTATATTATGTAGACAATTGGACAAAACATATAATAATTTTATGCCTTTTTAGTATTATTTTCTTTGTCATCTGATTTATCGTCTCATAGTTTGAAACTAATAGCTAACGCATGACACCCTCTCGATTTTGAACCCAACAACACGTTGGTATACTAAGAAAACTTAACTCAAGACCTATAGTTACTTGTCACTGGTATGCCAATGTGGCCCAAGTCAACTAACGTTCCTGTTATACCAGCTACAATAAGAAAGCTTCCAGATAGACCGAGTAAATCTAGAAGAAAAGAGCAGAATGAAAACAAGACTAGAAAGTTGTCAAAGAAAGGTGTTGAGATGACCTACAGAATATGTCACAATAAGGGTTATAATAAGAGGAGTTGTCCATTGACTTCAAGTTCAACTAGAACTAGTGTGGGTTCTTCTTCATCAACACCAAGAACAAGTAGAGGAAGAGAAAGACCAAAAGGTTCTACAAAGGTAACATTTGACTTGTAATTTACTAGTATTTCAATTTTCTTTTACTTTCTTTCATTTTTTACTCTCACTATATTTTTTCTTCTGTGTTGTAATCTATTGCAGTAGATATTACTGGTAGAGGGAGAGATCACCTACAGCAACTGCTGCTACAATGGGTGTTGACAGATGAAGAGAGAATGAAACTTATGATATTGATAGTGGTTTAAGTAGAGGAGTTGATGCTGCAGTTATTGGTAGAGCTGGTAGAGGTAAAGGAGTTAATGATGTAGTTATTGGTGGAGCTGGTAGAGGTAAAGGAGTGTAACGCCCCTAAAACGGGTTTTGAGGCGTCACACAGTGCTTGAAACTACAAGTAGTCCCAAGCTAACCCTGTAAACCTTCTACTAAATCTGAAACTCATATGAAGGGGGTTTAAGCAAGCAATCATTACTGAAATACTGAATCTGAACTAAGCTAAACTGAGTTTAAATGAACACAGTGTTTGAAAAATACTTAACTAGGAGATCTGAACAACCAACACTGTACAAATTGAACATAACTGATAGTCGGACAAGCCTCTAACACTACTAACCAGAGAGTCACTAGGACAAACCCCCAGTTGACTTGAACTGACTGAAAATACTGAATCAAACTACTTTAATAAGTTAGGAAATTGAATAACTGGGTCCCCGAACTATGAGGACTTACCAACTGTCGGGATGTAGATGCTCGAAATCACTCACGCTGCTGAAACTAAGCACCTGAACCTACATTATTAAACAATGTAGCACATAGACATATATGTGGATCAGTACTTTTGGAATGTACTGAGCATGTGAGGTGAATGTATAAATAAAAAAATATCTCAAGTTCATAACAGTTCTTGAAAAAAATGCATGCTAAGTGTAATGACTCACATTGGCTTGAATAACCGAAAGTTGAAAATCATCTATCATAAATAAGGAACCATACTGAATAAACCTTGTGAGTCATCACATTTAGTTCTAAAATTTGTAAAGTTGTACTTGTATTCAATCTTTAAATCATACAAGCTAAGTGTGGAAAGGACTCACTTTATATCTGAAAACTAAAAGCTAAAATATCATAACTAATATCTGCCGTATAATAATGTCTGAATAAAACTGTGAGCGTTCACACTTAGTTTCTAAAGCTTTTCTATTATTATTTTTGGTTAAGCTGTAGGGTTACTCTTTTCTGTAGGGAGGGTCTTCTAACCTACACAAACTATGTGAGCTGACATGGAGTCCAACGTCTAGTTTTCCTAAGAGGAAAACCTCACGCTGGGGAGAGGTTTCATACTCTTACCAAGGAGTATAACTTGAGCTAAGTGATCACATCTGTAACTGTCATCCATATAGAAATGGGAATAATCTAAATCTGTACCTACGTTGGCTCGTAGTTCTGGGGAAGTAGGATGCGCTAAATTTACACTTCCCGCTCGGTGCTAAATACTACTCCCTTTAATCTGTATGCTCATTCTGTAGGAAATCCACTTTGAAACTAGCATAAGTGTCTATAATGAAAACCAGTTATGCATTTATCTGTTTAAAACTAAAGTCAAACTTTGTGGTTTCCATATCTTAGCCGAGGATCAAAAGATCAAATATTTTCTGAAAAATCTACATTTAAGCTAATCATAGGGTGCTCAAAAGAAACATCTTCTTGAAATATCAATATTCAAACTAGGGCTTAAACCCCATGCTTTAACTCATGTCAAATCATCACCACGTTCATGCTTGATAAATATGATCTTGAAATTTCTTTAATAATTCTAGTCAAGACAATGTAATTTAAATTCTCAATATATGTAAAGCAAGTCAAATGTATGGACATGTAATAATAGAGATGCAATTCATCATTCAAGTCACTTGTAATATAATAATCTTCAAATAATGATCATTGGGTATGAACCCTAAATTGAAATTCATGTATACCATGTAAAAACATCATTAAAATATAGTTTTGGGCACAAGGGTGAAAGGACTACCCTTGTTCATAACCCCACATACCTTAATAGGTGAAATAAATAAAGAAACTTGACTTTGAATAACTATTTATTCTCTTGAAGATTGTTTCTTGAAGATCTTGAATTGGAAACCTTGAATTTTGAATTATCTTGGAAAAAGAATGGTGAATTTTGGAGTTTCTTGAAGTTTGAAATTGAAGCCTAGGGTTTTCTTTGAGAGAATTTTGATGAAAACTGGATATATTATGCTTGGACTAGGTTTAATATTCTGTTTACACGATTTGGGGGTGTGGGAAAAAGACTATGTTGTCCTTAGAATTTAAAATTCAAAACTGGAGTGTCGATATAAGCTTTACCACGACGCGATGAGTGGGTCATCGCGATACCCACCGCGACACATTGAGCCCCTCATTGTGAAATCCACCGCGATGTGGTGCAATCTTGGGGGCTCTCTGGAAATGATAATTGCCTTTTTATCCTTCACCGCGATACTCACTACAACGCGGCCTAATCGCGGTGAACTGCTATTTTTCCAATCTAATTGTGATCCAAATCTTGTCCAAAAAATACGAAACTTGTCCGAGGCATGCTTCTTTAACCCCTGAATACAATTCAACCCAAAAATCATCATCTCAGAGCCCTAAAGGTCAACTTTAAAATCCTCGAAGTTCAAAGGGAGTCAAAGTGACAAAAACCCTCAACACTTAACTTTATTCTTAGGTTCTAAGTGTTTTAGGCACACACTAGGGACTGAACTGAGTTGGAAATGTACAGGGTATTACAAGGAGTTAATACTCCAGTTGTTGGTGGAGCTAGTAGAGGCAGAGGAGTTAATGCTGCTTCTATTGGTTGTGATGGTACAACAAGAGGATCTGGTGTTGCTGCTGCTTCTAGTGATGGTCTCACTAGTGCTAGCAAATATAGAGGAGCAGCTTATAAAAGACCTAGGATTGTTGGAATGTGGGTGCTTTAGACAAAGAGTAGTTTTAAAATCCTCAACGTGAGTTAAAATATCTTGATTATATTTGTCTAGTTTAAATTAAACCTTTTTCAAGTCTTAAATTAAATTTGTTCTCTTTTATTTTTATCAGCCTGGAATACCTATGAACTCCTCCATAGTGACTAGACATCTTGGACATCACAAACCAACATCAGGTGTGGAATGGAAAGGAAAAAAGTTGTGACCCAAAAAGGACTTAAAGACATGAGAGCATAAAAAAGGATGAGGACAAGGTCAAATACTGCTGAACTGAATCATCTAAGCCAAACAAGTTCAACAAGTTTTCAGTAGAAGCCTGATTATGTTTTCTCTTTGTCTATTGATGGTGTGTAAGGAAACAGTAGTAATTTTAACTTAGCTAGTAGTTAAATTGTAGTGACTTCAACTAAGCAGCTGAGACTGCACTAATTTGACATGTTTTAAAAACAATGATACAACTGTGACTGTATTTTTTGCTAATATTTGTGTTGAAATATCAGCAGTTATGACTGCATTTTTTGCTAATATTTCTGTTGAAATATCAGCAGTTGAGATAATAGAAATTGAATCCATAATTCAAAGCAATTATACTCACAAAAGATGAAATCAAAAGTTGTTCTCTTTCAAGTTTCACCAGAATTTTTCCAAAACTAAACCAAAAACTGGAAACTGAATTCAAAACTTCAAAACCACCAAACTGAAAACTAATGTTTTTGGAATAAAGTTCAAGATGCTAATGAAAACCTAAAGACTGCTATTAATATCCGCAACTTTCAAAATTCAAAATTTGAAATCATAAAATTCTCGCACAGTAGTTGACAACAAGGTTGACAGCTTATCAACTTGTTAGCCAAGTCATCAACTTGAGTCTTTAACAGCTACAATCTGCATATGGGTGACGACGACTTTGATGACTTGTCACCCAAGTCATCAACTAAATTCGCCAACAGCTACAAACTATTTTAGGTTGACGACAAGCTTGACGGCTTGTCACTTGGTTGACAACTTGTCAACCAAGTCGTCAACTAATTACTTCAGCACATAGGTTCTGCTTCTACTTGATGACAATCTTGAAAACTTATCACTCAGTTAATGACTTGTCAACCAAGTCGCCACTTTGATTCTTCAACATTCTGCTTCCAGTTGACGGCTAGACTGATGGCTTATCAGCTAGTTGATGACTTGCCATCTTTATTCATCAAAAATGACTTTTTATTCTTTTTTTTTTTGTTTTCTAGCATATTGACTTTCCTATAAAATCAAATGAAATACGATAAAAAAAACATAAGTTGCTTAAGAACTTACAATTATTTCAAGTTAAAAAGTCTTAAATGTGTTGTCAAGAAGTCAGAACATCATGACTGCATTTCTGTTGTTTTGTTCCTGCAGTATTTTGACATTTTGCAGCTTCAAATTGCAATTTGTTGTTGCACTTGTTTTTTTGCTACTAAGGTTGTAGACCATTACAAAATATAAACAAAAATAATTCAAATGCAATCAATTAAACAACCTTTCCCTTCTTCATGTATATATAAAAGAGGTTGCACTACTCAAGACAATAATTTGCAACACATCATCTAACAACAACAACCTCGTGCTAAGGTAACTTCATTGAACCTTTTTTAATATAGAGCATCCCAACCAAACAACTTAAAGCTATTACTAATATACAAACAAAAAAAAAAAACACAACAAAGAAGTGAGTATTGTCTCTAGTCCTCCCTTCAGCTATTCATCTCCACTTCTTCTCCTTCTCATTGATCTTTCAAATCTCTTTTTTTCTAACTTCTCTAATTTCATATTAATCCCATTATCATCTTGTTTGGATTTTTTCGACTTGTCAACTTCTTCTGAACCTTTCTCAATTGATTTGTTCAATCCAATCAATTTCTCAACTTCATCGAAATGACAAGATTCAACTAAATTTTCAAGCTCACCTAGTTTCTCTATTAGTTTAGGAATCACATAGTTGAACCTCGAATCAATGTCTTCTGTCTCCCTTCAACACCAAAAGTCGCAAGATCTTGGATCCATTAATGGTGACAAATAAAGAATGAATTAATCTCATTCCTCTTAATCAATTCTGTCGAAATAACAAGAGAAAATGCAAAAGTTGATATTTATCCCATAATAAGGACATGCCCAATATCTTCTACCGAAATTTCTTGAAGTCCAAGATGTTTTCAAATGAAACAAAATTCCATGGTTACAATGAATTTCTTGCTTCAAAGCAGAATAATTTTCTTCCATACATAGTTTACTCAAATTAACAAACTTCATTATTGTGTGCTACAAGAAATTCATTTCACCAAATAAGCTAAAATTCATAAACAAAATTAAAGTATAAAAAAAGGAGAGTAATTCCTAATAAAACTATAAAAAAATAATAATGAATGAGATTATACCTTAATGCGGAAAGGAGACGAAGCTGAAATCAATTCGACTTTATATTTTTTAATTTCATATTATTGCGGCGTAATACAAATAATTTTTGCATTCATTTCATGAATTGAACAAATTTTGGATTGAAGTTGAAGAAGAAGGAGGCTAAATTAGGGTTTTGAAAGAAGAAATCGGATATAACTGTTAGGGGCATTCAAATGAGTATTTAAGGAAATTAAATAGAAAAAAAATGTATTTTAACGCACCCAACAACGCATGTTTACACGTGGGTTGTTAAGGGGGTATTTTAATACACTTTAAAGAATGTTAAGGGAGTAAATAAATAAAAGTTTAATTTAAGTGGTAAAGTAAGTTGAGTGAACAATTTCAGGGGGAAATCATGTCTTTTCTCATTTGTTTAGTAAGCTCCTTTTTCCTTTTTATTCACTTTTTCTTTTCATTTTTTCATTTTTGCTTTTTTCTTCTCATTTCATTTTTGCTTTTTTAATACTTCTATGTTCATTTACTTTTTTCGTAAAATTATTTATTACTTTGTTTGTTTACACCATAATCTAATTCACACTTAATTTTTATTTTATATACTCATTTCCTTCTTTTTTTCTCGTTTATTTCTTTAAACATTAATTTTTTCTCTACTTCTTTCTTTTTTTCTGTTTTTATCTTTTCTTTATTGGTTTATTTTATTTTTTGCATTTTTATTTTTTTTCTCTTTTTTTTTTTTAAATTTCTTTATTTCTTGTTTCTTTTTCCATTTATTTTTTTATTCTTTATTTTTTTCTCTACATCTTTTTTTGTTTTTTCTACTTTATTTTTTCTCTTTTTTCCTTTATTGGTTCTTTTCATTTTTGTGCTTTTTATTTTTTATTTTATCTTTATTTTTTAATTTCTTTATCTCACATTTTATTTTGTTTCATTTATTTCGTTAATCTTTATTTTTTTTCTCCTTTTTCATTCATTTTTTCTCAAATTATAATATTCTTTATTTTTTCAGCACAAGTTAATTTCATAATTTTGGTCTTTTTTAAATTTTACTTATCTCTTTTCTTTTATAATTTTATTTGATTCTTTTTTTTCATTTACTTCATTACGGGACGATTCCACCACAATTTATCTATATACTATCGTGGTATTTTTGATGTCTGCTTCAGTCCTAGTAGGACCTCTATGACCATCACATTATATCTGTATACTCTCATAATATCATTGATGTTTGCTTTAATCCTCAGTCAGGCCTCTTTGGTACCATTATATATATATATATATATATACTGACGCTAGAACAAAAACATTAACCAAGAGGATATGGCGAAAGATAAATGACATCGACAATGCCATAAACGATCCGAGCTTACCGTCGAGATGTTTTTGGCACTATGTCCTAGTGGGACATCTCCTGCCACTTTGTTATCCGAGAATTTTTCCTGTATCCGGCGTTTAGCTTCATTTAAAGATTCTGCTATCGGCATATCCGATTTTACCGTCGAGATATTTTTGGCACTATGTGTCAGTGGGATATCTCCTGCCACTTTGTTACCCTTGGGTCTGGTGTCTAGATGTTCGTAGAGTAATTGAAATTCTATCTTATTATCTGCATATATATATATATATATATAGTGTAACACCCCACATTTTTGGGCTAGAATTCGAACCTTTATTCCTACGTGTATAAACTCGAATCCAATTATTTGTATATAAATATAAGTGTCATGATCATTTACCTAGTGCATAAAGTGCTTTTTAGGGATAGAATGTTCATAGTAAACACTTAGAGTGAAGTGGAGTTAAGAAATTTTGATTCGACCAAATTTTGAAATTCATTTCTACAAGGGTCAAATTTGAACGTGTATAACTTATGGTAACATAGGAAATTTTAGAGCTTAAGACCCACTAAATTATAGATAACTGTGTCCTCTTTCCAACGCATACAATTTTCTCTTAATGCGATACCCGAGCGAAAAGGTATGAGCATTTTCATGAGGAACCAGTGAGGGTCCGCGATTTCAGCGTGTCACGGAGAAAAATCTCTGTGATAAGCTCCGTGACACGCTAATTCTTTAAATTCAGATAGATTTTTAGTTTGATTTACTTGGGATGAGGGTTATTGTGGTCTTTTAACCTATGAACGGCCTTTAAACACTATATGAACCTATTTCCATCAGTTTTCATGACACAAAAGCTATTACTTCACTCTTAAACTCAAAATCCCAAGAAAATATAAGGGTTTCATCGTACGTTCGTCTTTCGGGTTCTAAGTTTTCAATTTCTCTCAAATCCCTGTATGTCTAAGTGATACCAAAACTCCCCAAGAACACATGAAACAAACACCAAAATTAGTCCGCTAGTTCAAGAACTATGGACCCTTTTAATGACCTATTTTTGATTCGCTAGAAGAATAAGAAAGATAGTGATATCAAGAGTAAAACATACTAAAAAACAGCAACAACACGTGATGAACAAGATGAACACAAGAACACAACTTTCGGATTCAACAAGACACAAAACAGTCCACTACAAACATACAAAGTGCAATAAGATAAAGATAGATAGACAAATAAAGATGTAATATTAACAACCCAAAAGCTTATTCCATTTTTGGACCTTTAATATCACACACAACCTAAACCTATCTCTTACGTGACCTTAAGGGAACCAAAATTCCCAAGCAATCTCCATTTCTAAGTGATTAATCAACACAAGGATTCCACCTTGATAAGAGGCTCTCAAAAGAGGCTACAAATATCATCAAAAATCTGCCCCAAAATGACCTAATAAGGTTATATTTATAGATAGGGCAACTTATTACAAATGACCAAAAAACCCTTGAAAAGGGGCCGATGAACAGTGACGGATGAACAGTAACAGCTTTGGAGTGTGGGACTTGTTCTCTACACTTCAAAGCTTGTTCCTTGGATGGGAAGCCCCACAAACTTGGGTCTTCACTCACATCTTCATGTTCTCGAGTGCTAAGATGCCTTTTTGACCCTTATCATCTTCCCCTCCTTAGAAAGGATTCGTTCTCAAATTCGAACCTTGCAAAATGATAGGAAGGATAAACAAGCACAAGTTCCTCAAGGTATGAGGGTTAGGGTTAGTGTAATGAATCATAGCATTATGCCAAGGTGGCTCAAACTTCACGTATACCCAAACATCCCTCAGGTTCTCAAAAATGATACACCAATCACGGGAAACCCGAATTACATACAAGACATGCTTAGCATCAACATAATCATTCTCACATATTGCACAAATATCATTCTTGAATATGGTTTGAAATGAATCAATATCACACCTCAAGTGATCAATGGGATCAAAGGGGTAGGGTATCCATAGACATGGGTGAAAGACATGCTTTCTTTCCCCGAAACTACCACCAATACAATCACATATCCCCTCTATGCGAGGATGATCTACAACAAAAACAACTAGAGGGTCATCTTTAGTCAATCAGAAAACTTATTCAACATCACCATTTTCACACATAAGTTGGTTGTCATGACTTCCATAAGACAATGTACTATCACTTGCCACAATGGATTCAACACTAGGTGGATAAACTAGTATATCCACAATTTTAAGTTGTACATTATCATCA
>NC_061116.1:189161985-189246452 GCF_002878395.1 Capsicum annuum | reverse complement strand
GTGGATAAACTAGTATATCCACAATTTTAAGTTGTACATTATCATCACAAAATATAGGCACATTCGGCTCACTTAAAGAAAAACTATCATTCACACTTAGTTGGCTATTATCCTCATTCACTAGAGTGCAAAAGGTAGTTTGATTACCTTGTAGATCATGTGGAGTATT
Organism: Capsicum annuum; assembly: GCF_002878395.1. Classification (NCBI taxonomy): domain Eukaryota; kingdom Viridiplantae; phylum Streptophyta; class Magnoliopsida; order Solanales; family Solanaceae; genus Capsicum; species Capsicum annuum. The sequence goes on along the minus strand of NC_061116.1, from coordinate 189,246,283 downwards.
GCCACTCACGGAAATTTGATTAGGAAGGTTTTGATGCTCCATCAAGTTATCCAACTTCTTGTAAAGAGAGCCTTCCGTCCCTTCCAATCTTCCTTTCATTCTGCCCATTATTTGACTATCGATGGCATCAAGCCTTGCCATGATGGATTTAACCCAACTAGGTATTTCAGCTTCATTCGCCATTGTACCTATCAAAAGCTACTAAAAAAACAACACAAAAACATCAAACACATTAAAGGTTAGCAAAAATCAATCCGCATGACGTATCAAAACAGTATGCACACTCTTAAGCTCACACTTTTGAAGTTTTCACTATTGGCCTCACAAGTGTTGATAACTCATTTGTACTCTAATAAGATCACTTGGTTCCAATTGTGGCTAGAGGATGGATTAGATTCTTGTTTTAAAGGACTCAAAAAGTAATGTATGAACTTGAATCAAAAAGAATACTACAACTCAAAAACGAGAAAAGCACACAACAAAAGCTAAACACGAATGAACGAACACAAAGACTAACTAACAATCTAATAGACGAGTACTAGTTTGCCAATTAGTATTGGAACCAACGAAATTGAAACCAACGAAATTGAAACTAAGGAACAACAAAAGGAAACTACAAAATCTGAAATTGGTCTCAGTCCCACACTACTTTTGTTGTCCAATTTCAAGTCTTGGTCAAATTTTTTTTCAATTTGGACTTTGGTGAACTTGGTTTTAGGAGAGAAATATAAGTCTTGTAATCCTTTTTTTCAAATTCAAAAGTGGAAGACTTGACTTTCTTGTACCATTTCCCTAAAACATGGTCCTTAAATCATGGAAGGTTGTTGGAAAATGGTTGTTAAAGTCCTTTGAGTGGTTGAAATTGGTTGTAAAAGTCTTGAGAGATCTTAAATTTTGGAAATTTGTATTTCAAGACTAACAAAATACTCTCACTCTTTCTTCAACTTCCAAGATCAAACATTCACTTTTTCTTCAATAATAGATGAAGATGTGAAGAACACAATTTTTGAATCTTGAAGTTCTAAGGTTCATATTGGACTCCAAACATCAACAACACCTTTCCAAGATTAAAGATACAACACAATAACCACCATACACATTCAAACCTTGAACCAACCATACATCACACGTTCAAGTCTCAAACCCGCAACAATAATCTGTCATAATTTTGTTCACAACAACAACATCAACATTTCAAGCTCAGATCTAGATCTAGACTCAAGAGTGTTAGTAATGAAGAAAAAAACACTAGAAACAACAAAACAAACAAAATGATTTCTAGATCTAGATAAGAAAACAAAATTTTCGGCCAAGACAACGACAAAATCCAGATTCGGCCAAGAACTAGAACAAGATTTCAATTTTCTAAAATCTTTCAGTTTTTAGTATTTTTTTTTTTTGAATTTTCATCCAAGAGAACCCAAGATTGGTAGTGTAGGAACACAACCAGTCTTTCTTTGATATCAAATGATACCAAAACTCCCCAAGAACACACCAAAAAAACACCAAAATTAGTCCACTAGTTCAAGAACTATGGACCCTTTTAATGACCTATCTCGGATTCGCAAGAAGAATAAGAAAGATAGTGATATCAAGAGTAAAACACACTAAAAAATAGAAAAAACACGTGATGAACAAGATGAACACAAGAACACAACTTTCGGATTCAACAAGACATAAAAATAGTCCACTACAAACATACAAAGTGCAATAAGATAAAGATAGATAGATAGACAAATGAAGATGTAATATTAACAACCCAAAAGATTATTCCACTTTTGGACCTTTAATATCACATACAGCCTAAACCTATCTCTTACGTGACCTCAAGGGAACCGAAATCCCCAAGCAATCTCTGTTTCTAAGCGATTCATCAACACAAGAATTCCACCTTGCCCAAGGATTCCACCTTGATAAGAGGCTCTCAAAAGAGGCTACAAATATCATCAAAAATCTTCCCCAAAATGACCTAATAAGGTTATATTTATAGCTAGGGCAACTTATTACAAATGACCAAAAAACCCTTGCAAAGGGGCGGATGAACAATGACGGATGAACATTAACAGCTTTGGAGTGTGGGAATTGTTCTCTACACTTCAAATCTTGTTCCTTATATGGGCATACCCATAAGTTCGGGTCTTCACTCACGTCTTCATATCCTCTAGTGCTAAATGCCTCTTTGACCCATATTACTAAGCCATGTACCTCTTTCCCTATACTTGTATTTATTAATGGCATAAAAATTAGTTTATTATTCATGATTTGGATGTTGAGTTTTGAACTATGGGTTGAGGGTTTTGGATATAAATTATTTGAATGTTTTGCCATGGTTTATATTGATTTATTATGCATGAATTATTGGTTTTTACACTCATTGGGGTGCATGGAAATGGTGAACGAATTTAGGGGTATAAGGTATTCCCCAAATAATTGATTTTGGTATGAAAATTGATAATAACCTTGACCCGCTTGCATAATTGGTTTTTGGAATATGAATTATCATTTGGTTTGGATATTCCTTTTGAAAATAATGTATTGCATAAATGGCAAAATGGTTAAGGATGGTTTTGAAAATCTTGTGGAGTGCAATGGAATCCCTCAAGTTAATTTCAATAATGGAGTCTACGATACAAGAATTTTCCAAGGTAATGGCTTAGTGACATTCGTTTGCAAGCTATAGTAGGTATGATGATATCACTTAATCATTCTATAATAATTGAATCCTAAAATCGGTGGTTGGATTATGTGATAAATATTTTAATATGAGCTTAAAGAAGGTTGTGTAGAAAAGTTGTGAAGGTGGATGTTCGAGAGGATCGATACTGAAAACTCACGTTTGCCGACGTAAGGGTTGGTCTTGATAACCGTGTTCATGAGTCACACTTGATATTTTTTAGGGTGGATTGCTGCCTCAGTGGCTCTAGCTTTCTCAGTTTTTCTTCAGTTTGTACAGCTAACACTCACTGAGGCCCTTTCAGCAGGGGGAGCTGAACCCATATAGCCCGTGGATGCCAATTTAGGATGGTGAAGCTACAAAGTCTGGGTTAAGGGTTTAAAGTTCATGCTAATCCCCGTTCCCTTTCCTGGCATATGATATATATATATGTGTGTGTGTGTGCGTGTGTATGTGTGTGTATGTATTGAATATAATGTTGTGCACTATTTTTAATGGTTTCTGTATTATAATTCATGGAATTATTTTACCCTTTATCCTTGAGTTACATGCTAGCACTCCAACCGCTAACCGTCTTCAAATGTCATATCCTCATATGATGCAGGAACTGGCCATACTTCTACTTTTCCTTTACAGTGACCAGGTGATCATGGGATATCCCGTGAGACATATTAAAGTGGGGAGATTTCATACTTCGAAAGACTTCATTTCATTTTTTGGATCTGCATATGTTGTTGACCTTTTTCTTTGGACTTACTTTTGCCTATTATCGGGGTCATGTCCCGACTAATATTGGTATTTGATTGTCTAGAGGCTTTGTGGATATTATTGTGGGCATGGGAGTAGTTTTTAAATACTTAGAATTCTTTTTAGTCATACTTGTCTAATTTTTTTTACGTTTGGAATTACGTTGTTATATTATATTGTGTTCTAGTTGACTAGGCAAAGGGGTTGGTCTCTGATCCTCGGTGGACTTAAGATACTCGTCACGACCAGGCCTGGATTTGGATCATGAAGAATTGGTATTAGAACCTAGGTTCAATGTCGTTGGGTATCCACAAAGCCATGTTTAGTAGAGTCTTGCTTATGGGTGTGTCGTGCACCACACTTATAATCAGAAGGCTATGAGGTATTTAGGAAATGTTTTTCATTATTTCATAGTCTAGATCGTGCAATTGTGTTGTCTATCTAAAAGTTATCCAACTTTCATACTTTCTCTAATTTGTGGGCTATGATACAAGTGCAAAGGCTTAGCTACCTAACAGTGTGGTTCTTTCTAAATGAGTCATCAAAATCTATAAAAAGAATGGCACGAGGACTTGAAAGGAGTCCATTAGTGCATCAAGTTGTGCTGATTCCATCATGTACCTCTAACTTCATGAATCATGCCTTTTAGCCTGAGGTAAGACGTAAAAATTATCCCTTTCAAGAACTTTTGCAGATATCTCATTTAAGAGGAGGATACACATCTGAATATTGGGGTGGTATTTCAATCCTAAGAGGTAGTATAAATTAGGGCGTTATGACCTATAAGTAGTAAGGTGATCCCAGGGTTGTGATATAAATCTTATATTTAGAAGTCAGAGTGAGGGTAACTTTGTAGTGAAAAAGAGATAGTTGTGTTTGCATAACCTTTAAGTGAGTGTCGTGGGTAGTATGCTTTTATGGTGTTGGTTAAGGTGCACCGAATATTGTCAAACTTATGGTAGTCGGTAAAAGAGATTGGTTAGTTGCAATATTTGCATATTTAGTTAAAATAAGAAATTAGCTCATGAGGACTAGATATGGTAGTAGTGAAACAAATCATAGGTTGTGAATGGAAGCATTGGTCAGCTAATAATTTATGAATTTAGCATTAACTTGGGGAGATCATAGAAAGAGGGGACTCGGTAGTGTTTATAGAATCTTGAAGATAGTTGTGGTGTATGCATGGATAAGCGGATATAATGTGAGGATGTGAATGCTCCATAGACTATAAGGGGTTAGGTATTAAGATTAAGATCGACTATCCTTATTAGGTGTTTTTAATACATTAAGGGTCCCTTGATTTTTATCTAGTAGTTGTAAGTTGGTTTGGTATATGAGAAGATGTGTAAGGAATTTAGGTGGATTTATCTATTTGGTGGACTAGTATATTATGCGGGATATTTCATTGGTGATATATGATTATTGCTAGATACTAAGTTTGAACTTTAGATGTTAATTTTGGTGATAAGAATGTTAGCTCGAGGATAATGATGCAAGATTTGTGGGAGTGAATTAGAAGGTTTGATGTAATGTGTGAAAGAGCGTAGTTAATGTCTTATGAAATACTAGTGTGTGTAATTGTGATATATGCATGAGATCTAGTGTTGAAGTAGAAATCGTGGCTAAATCAACAGATGGATAAGAGCCTTAGGTTATAAGAATAAAGTGTTATCGGTCTTGAGATATGAATATCGTGTATACCAAACTTATGTTCTTAAATTTCTTAGTATGGAGAAGTCTAGGGAGTTTTTATATGGTGTTATGTAGAGCTGAATTAAGGGAGAAATAGCTAGAATATGTGAACCCTTGGTGTAGTTTTAGAAGTTTTATCAAGTTATGAGGTTATGATATTAGAGGTGTAATTCTAGTATTCTATGGAGTTTAAAATAGAGTGTTAAGTGTTTGGAATCATGGATATCTATGCCCATGAAAAGAATTTAGTGTTTTAATATTAAAGTTGTCAAGGGGAGTTTGTGTTCTTGTGCATAGTGATACCCCCCCCCCCCCCCAATTATGCAGAGTATTGTGCGTATAGATTTAATGAGGGGATATAATTTCAAGATTGGGATGGTGACCTTTTGAGCTAAGGGGGAGATGATGCAAATCTTGAATTTTCTCATAGTGGTGAGTTTCATGGGCGACTCATGATAAATCTATTCTTACTCTAGCAAATTCCTCCTATTTCAGTTTAAGAGGACATTTGACCAACATCCCCCGTATTTAAATGGTGTCTATGCCTAAGTTTCTAGTTCTCTATTCAACCTATGCCCATATTTCGTCCCTCTAATTATTATCTAAGATTTTTGATGTGTGAAGCCCTTCGTGCTTATTGGATCATATCTTACATCAAAGACCCCACCTTGAGTAATGAAACAAATATATGATGTGATTGAATATTATCACTCCTACGGATATAGGGCATATAATGCCTTAACTGATGATTAATCCTGTGTTTCTACGAATTAGTGCCATGGGAAAAGACCAGATTTCCGCTGGGAATTCAAATTCGTAACTAGAATGTTGATTAAGCCTTCACCGCAATGCGGTGATCCCCTCACCCCTATACTCACCGCAATGCGGTGCAATCACGATGAGTCACTAGAAACTGACAATTGCCAATTTGATCTTCACCATGACGTGGTGAAGACTCCACCTCTATACTCACTGTGACGTTGTCCAATTCCAGTGAGCTACTATTTTGGAAATCAAATCATGGTCGAAACCTCATTTGAAAAATCCAAAACTTACCCGACACATGCTACTTACACCCCTGAACATGAATCAACTCAAAAACTTACGTGTCGAGGTCGGAAGGTTACTTAAAAAGGATCAACGAGGTTAAGGGTACAAAAATGAAACTGTCTCTAACACTTAGCCAAATTTTCTGGTTCTAAGCCTCTTGTAAAAGTACTATGGGCTGAATTGAGCTAAGACAATTAGGGAGTATTACAATATCTCCCCCTTGGAAACATTCATCCTTGAATGAGACTGATTAAGTTAAAAATACAGAGGTACTGAGATTACATGTTGATTATGCATAACTGAAAACATGATTACATGACTGAGTCTGAAACATGGTGACTGGCTGAACTGATTCATAAATGCATGCGATCACATGAAACTGATTACATGGCTGGAACTGAGAATAAAAAAGAGTAAATCTGAGGAAAACTAACCTTGAGCTAAATCTGAGATTACAAAGAAAGGTGAGGGTACTTGGTACGCATGTCTGCTTCTGCTTCCCAAGTAGCTCCCTCAACGGACTGATTCCTCCAAATAACTTTGACCAAGGAAACTTCTTTGTTCCTTAGTCTGCGAATCTGGCAATCTAAGATTTCAACTGGGAGTTCTTTGTAAGAAAGACTGTTCTGAATATCTAAACTCTCAAAAGGAACAATGACAACTGGGTCACTAATGCACTTCTTTAATAAAGAAACGTGGAACACTGGATACACTGATGTCAAATCTAGAGGCAACTCAAGCTCATACGCCACCTTCACAAAATGACTCAAGATCTTGAAAGGGCCTACATATCGGGGACTGGGCCTTCCTTTTTTACCAAATCTCCTCACTCCCTTCATGGGAGAGATTTTCAAATATACAAAATCACCAATATCAAATTCGATATCTTTTCTCCTTACATCCTTTCTCCTTCCTTCATAGGCTGTCTTAAGCCTCTCATTGATCAACTGAACTTTCTCCAAAGCATCAAACACTGAATCTGGACCTATCAACGCAGTCTCACCTACCTCAAACCAACCAATGGAAGATCTACATCTTCTCTCATAAAGAGCCTCAAATATAGCCATCTAAATATTAGAGTTAGTTGTTATTATAGGTGAACTCAATCAATGGAAAGTGGCCATCCCAACTGCCCTTAAAGTTGATAACACAAGCTCTTAATATGTCCTCTAAGGTCTGAATGGTCCTCTTTGCCTGACAATTTGTCTGAGGGTGAAAGGTTGTACTAAGATAAACTTGGGCACCAAGACCCTTCTGAAAAGCCATCCAAAAATAAAAGGTGAATTGAGTACCTCTATTTGAAATGATGGACAACGGGACTCCATGCAATATAACTAACTCTCTAATGTAGATCTTGGCATAGTCCTTAGCTGAAAATGAAGTATGGACTGACAAGAAATGGGCTGATTTGGTCATCTTGTCTACAATGACCCAAAGAGAATCATGCTGACAACGGGTACGAGGTAAACCTACCACAAAGTCCATGTTAACCTCTTCCCACTTCCAAGTAGGAATACAGAACTCCTGCATAGTTCCACTAGGCCTTTGATGATCAACCTTAACCTGATTACAATTAGCACACTTGGCTACAAACTCTATAATATCCTTTTTTATACCGCTTTACCAATAGATTTACCATAAATTATGGTACATCTTAGTGGCCCCTAGATGAATAGAGTAACGCACACCATGCACTTTAGCGAGAAACCATTGTCTTAAATATTCTACACATGGTACACATAGCCTACCCTACCATCTCCACCTTGGGAGAAAACCTCTACTTTCTGATCTTTAACTGAATCCTTTAACTTAACGAGATTGGGGTCCCTATTTTGCTTTTCCTTTACTTCGGTGAACAAAGAACTATTCTGTACCCAAGCACTACCCTCAGCTGAGTCAACCAAACGAACGCCTAATCTAGCCAACTGATAAACCTCCTAAACCAACTACTTCTTATCATTCTCAACATGAGCCACACTACCCATAGACAATATACTAAGGGCATCTACTACTATATTAGCCTTGCCCGTATAATATAAAAAACTCATATCATAACCTTTAACAATTCTAACCACCTTCTTTGACGAAGATTTAACTCTCTCTACAAAAACACATTCTGAAAACTCTTGTGGTCAGTGAACACATCAACGTGCACCCCATACAGATAATGTCTCCAAATTTTCAAAGAAAACACAATAGTTGCTAACTCAAGATCATGGATAGGATAATTTTTTATGGGGCTTAAGCTGTCTAGAGGTATAGTCTATGACCTTACCTCTCTGCATCAACACACAACCCAAACCAACTCTGGAAGCATCATAATAAATAACAAACCCATCTGAACCATCGGGCAACGTTAAAATTAGGGCAGAGGTTAGTCGAGTATTCAACTCCTGAAAACTTTTCTCACAAGAATCTAACCACTGAAACTTGACTTTTTTCTAAGTCAATATGGACATGAGGGACGTAATAGATGAAAACCCTTCAATAAACTGTCAGTAATAGCCAGCCAAACCCAAGAAACTCCTAATATCTGATGGAGAAATGGGTTTTGGCCAGTTTCTCACAGCTTCAGTCTTTTGAGTGTTAACTCTAATGCTATCACCAGAAATAATATGGCCAAGAAAAGCTACTGATCTTAACCAAAATTCACACTTACTAAATTTGGCGAACAACTGATGGGCTCTAAGAGTCTGTAATACTATTTTGAGGTGGTCTGCATGATCATTTTCATTATAAGAATAGACTAGGATGTCATCAATGAATACTATGACAAACATGTTTAAGTATTACTTGAACACTCTGTTCATCAAGTCCATGAAAGCTTCTGGAGCATTGGTTAGACCAAAGGACCTAACTAGAAATTAGAAGTGACCATACCGAGTTTTGAAAACTATTTTTCAAATATCACATTATCTGACTCTGAGCTGGTGATAACCGAATCTGAGGTCTATCTTAGAGAAATAACTGGCACCCTGAATTGGTCGAACAAGTCATCGATTATGGGAAATGGATACTTATTCTTTATTGTAACTTTGTTCAACTGACGGTAATCGATGTACATTCTAAAAGAGCCTTCTTTCTTTCACATGAAAAGGATTGGAGCGCCCCATGGGGAAACACTGGGCCTGAGGAACCCCTTATCTAGGATATATTTCAACTACTTTTTTAACTCCCTAAGCTCTACTGGAGCCATTCTATAGGGTGGAATAGAGATAGGCTATGTATCTGGGAGAAGGTTTATTCTAAAGTCAATTTTCCTTTCGGGGGGCACTCTAGGAAGATATTCGGGAAACATATATGAAAATTCTCTCACTACTAAAACTGACTCAATACTAGGAGTCTCAAAATTGGAGTCTTTAACTCGAACAAGATGGTAGACACTCCTCTTATCTATTATTTTTCTCACTCTAAGGTACGAAACAAATTGACCGTTAAGTCCTAAAGTACTACCCTTCCATTCAAGAATTGGTTCATTTGGAAACTAAAAAAGAACAACTCTATTTTTGTAATCAACTGAATCATAGCATGATTGGAGCCAATCCATGCCAAGAATGACGTCAAAATCCATCATATCTAACTCTACAAGATCAACTGATCTAACTTTCTGAGATATTGTGACCGTACAGTTCTTGTATACCTGTCTGGCTATAATAGAGACACCTACTTAGGTAGACACTAAAAAGGGTTCTGCTAAAGTCTCATTACTGACACCAAAATCAATAGCTATGTAAGGGGTTACAAATAAAAAAAACTCCTAGATCTAACAAAGCATAAACACATAAATGAAATATTTGCAACATACTAGTAACCACATTAGGAGAACTATCCTGATCCTGCTGAGATTGAAGTGCATGTAATCTGTTTGGGCGCTGACCACTGGTGGCACTGGAAGCGGCACCCTGCTGAGTCGGGCGACTAAATGGAAATGGGGGATGACTGGGTTGACCCTGCTTACCACTCTGTGGGAAATCCCTTACCCTGTGGTCTAGATTGCCATACCCAAAGCATACATCACTACCATCTCTGCACATACCCTGAGGGTTTCTGCCATATTTCTAGCAAAGAGGATTTGTGCGACCACTGTTCACACTACCTTGGGGCTTGGGGTCTGGTGCCCTATCCCAATTATCATTTCTAAATTTGGGCACTAGTGCACTAGCCGAAGATAGAGCTGGAACTGAAGATTTATGATGGAATTGAGGACGGTTACCACCCTCTGACTTTGGTTGAGAAAAACTAAAGGTACTCATTCTAGCTCTCTTATTCACCCTTTCTCTTTTCTTAAACTTCTTCTCCTCAATCTTTTGAGCATGGACCATCAGCCTAGACAAGTCCATCTCCTTAATCAACATTGCATTTTTACACTCCTTGACCACGCTATCAGCTACACCAGAGACAAACTTACTCATTCTAGACCTATCATCAGACACTACATTAAGAGCATACCTGACTAGCCGAGTAATCTTAAGAAAATACTCCTTCACACTCATGTTTCCCTGCCTCAAATTAATAAACTCATGTACCTTGGATTCTTTTAACTCCAAGGGAAATAACCTATCTTAAAAGGCCGTAGTAAACTTCTCTCATTCAACAAGCCCTACATCTACCCCTCTATCTTCCTTCCACTACTTATACCAGATGTGAGCAACATACTACAACTGGTAAGCACCCAACTCTTCACTGTCAATAGAAGTCAAACCCATAATATCAGTTACCTTCTAAACCATATCAAGGAACTCCTATGGATCTTTATCAGACTTAGATCCCAAAAACAGAGGAGGGTTCATTTGCGCAAAGTCCTGAATCCTAGTTGTGGTAGTATTAGCCACGGGAATGGCTGGATAGAAGCCTGCTAATTATTCTGGGTTGCTACTGAGTGAGCTAAGGTAGTGAAGACAGCTCTGAATTCATCATGAAAGACATGCTCATTTAGAGGATTTTCCTAAACAGACGGAGGGGTGGGTTGATTTCTGTTTCTCCTTTCATTAGTATTTATAAGAGACATTTTCTATAGATGGAAAAAAATTGAATTAGGCGGAGAGTTTAAATTGACCTCATGCTCACTCGCACGACATGGACACTGAAATAAGGGAAACTTTTCCTAAGACATTTTGTAGCCTTTTATCCATAAGTGTGGCGCGCTTCATACCCATGCACAAGACTCTAGTCAATGGGACTTTCAGACTTCTTAGGATACTTTAAAACCTTAGGCTCTGATACCAAGTTTGTAACACCCCGAGAGTACACCCTGGACGTCACACGATGCTTACATCCCTAAGGACCACAAGCTAACCCTTGCTGGTACCTGCTGTGACCACTAAATAAAATAACAAAGAACATGTATGGAATTGAACTAAAAATACCATAAGGTTTTAACAAATAAAAATCTATGCTAAATCATAGTTTAAAACGCCTGGAAACATACTGTTAATACTGATAAAACAATTAGTAATAAATACTGAAATTGAACTATTTGTCTGTACTAGTCTGAAAGCCTCTAAATAGATTGACTGTAGAGTTGATAGGATAAGTCCCCAACTAACTTCGGTTGACTACTGAGCTGAAAAGAAATGCTGACATAAACATCATTGGTCCCGGGAATATGAGGACTCACCACTGCTACTACAGATGATGCACTGGGATGCCTAAGCGTGGTCGGAAACCTGAGTGTCTAAACTTATAATATAAGATATCATAGCATAGGAAATGAGTATGCGATCAGTACTTTGAATGTACTGGTATGCTAAATAAGGTTAGACTGATATGCATGGGTTGATGAACATGAATAATACATGACTGAATAAATAGCATGAGATGACTGAAAGGAACCCATGGGTGAAAGGAACCTATGAATGAACATCTAACATAACTTAATTGAAGAATTCTTGAAGGTTCTTGGTTAGAGATGCTTGAATTCTTGAGTTTTCTTAAAGAAATAATGGTTGAACTTGATGAATTTGGGTGATGGCTAGGGTTTATTTAGATGAGGAATTCTAAAAATAAGGCATATAATGCCTCAACTGATGATTAATCCTGTGTTTTTACAAATTGGGGCCATGGGAAAAGACCAAATTGCCCCTAGGAATTCAAATTTGTAACTGAAATATTGATTAAGCCTTCATCGTGATGCGGTGCTCCCCTCATCGTTATACTCACCATGTCACGGTGCAATCGCGGTGAGCCACTGGAAACTGACAATTGTCGATTTGATCTTTACCGCAACGTGGTGAAGCTTCCATCGCTATACTCACTGCAACACGGTCCAATCGCGGTGAGCTATTGTTTTGAAAATCAAAACATAGTCCAAACCTCATCTGAAAAATCTGAAACTTACCCGAGACATGCTACTTACACCCCTGAACATGAATCATCTCAGAAACTTACATTTTAGGGTTGAAAAGTCACTTAAAAGGATCAACGAGTTTAAAAGGCCAAAAATAAAACTAAGTTCACAATACTTAGCCAAATTTTCAGGTTCTAAGCCTCTTGTACAAGTACTATGGGATGAATTGAGCTAAGATAATTACGGGGTATGACATCAGTTTTCATGACACAAAAGCTATTATTTCACTCTCAAACTCAAAACCCCAAGAAAACATAAGGGTTTCATCGTACGTTCGTCTTTCGAGTTTTAAGTTTCCAATTTCTCACAGATCCTTGTGTGTCTAAGGCATGTAACTCTTTTCCTATACTTGTATTTTATTAATGGCACGAAAATTAGTTTATTATTCATGGTTTGGATGTTGAGTTTTGAACTATGGATTGAGGGTTTTGGATATAAAACGTTTGAATATTTTTTCATGGTTTCTATTGATTTATTATGAATGAATTATTGGTTTTTTACACTAATTGAGGTGCATGGGAATGGTGAATAAATTTAGGGGTATAAAGGATTTCCCAAATAATTAGTTTTGGTATGAAAATTGATAATAACCTTGACCCACTTGCATAATTGGTTTTTGAAATATGAATTATCATTTGGTTTGGCTATTCTCTTTAAAACTAATGCATTGTATAAATGAAAAATGATTAAGGATGGTTTTGAAAATCTTGTGGGGTACAATGGAATCCCCCAAGTTAATTTTAATAATGGACTCTGGGTATAAGAATTTCCCAAGATAATGGCTTAATGACATTCGCTTGCAAGCTATAGTCAGTATGATGATACCACTTAATGATGCCTTAATAATTGAATCCTGAAATCAATGGTCGGTTTATGTGATAAATATTTTAATATGGGCTTAAAGGGAGTTGTGTAGTAAATCTGTGAAGGTGGATGTCTCAGAGGGACTGATACTGGAAACTCACATTTTCCAATGTGAAGGTTGATCTTGATAATTGTTTGTGTAAGTCACACTTGATGTATTTTGGGATGGCTAGTTGCCTTGATGGCTCTAGCTTTCTCGGATTTTCTCCAGTTCGTGCGGCTAAAACGGACTGGGACCATTCAGTAGGGGAGCTGAACCCATATAGCCCGTGGGTGTTGATTTTGGATGGTCATGCTACACAGTCTAGGTTAAGGGGTTAGAGTTCATGCTAAGCCCTGTTCCATTTCTCGACATGTGATATATATATATATATATATATATATATATATTGCGTATGATATTGTGCATTATTTTTAATGGTTTCTATATTATGGTTCATGGCATTATTTTATCCTTTATCCCTGAGCTACATGATAGCGCACCAACTACTAACCGTCTTCAGACATTGTATCCTCACGCGATGCAGGAATTGGCCATGCTTCTACTTTTCGTGCACATTGACTAGGTAATCATAGATAGCCCTTGAGTCATATTGAAGTGGCGATCTTCCCTACTTTGGAAGACCTCATTTCATGTTTTGGGTTTCTTTATGTTATTGACTTTTCCTTTGGAGTTACTTTTGGCTATTGTCGGGGGCATGTTCCTACTAATATAGGTATTCGGTTGTCTAGAGGCTTTGTGGATAATACTGTCGACATGGGAGTGGTTGTTGAATTCTTAGATTTCATTTGAGTCATACTTATCTATCTTGTTTTATGTTTGGAATTCGTTGTTTTATTATATTGTGTTTTGGTTGACTAGGCAAAGAGGATGGTCTTCCTCGATGGACTTGAGATACCCGTCACGGCCAGGCTTGGGTTCGGATCCTGACATATAGTAACATTGGGATTTTCTTCAGTTCATAATGATAATATACTGTCGTGGATCATTAATGTAACACCCCATACTCTTATATTTTCCTTTAGAGCATAAAAAATAAGTGTATATGACCTTAGAATCAGTAGGAAGTATTTAGGGTGAGTTAGATGACATTAGGAAAGTTTAGGACGTGACGTTGGACCCATATGTCGTGCCGAGGGAACCATGGGCTTGAGGTCCGTACCGCGCCCGAAGTCAAGAGGATCTACTAGAATTGCTCCTCCCTGGCCAGCGCACCGCGCAGGTGTATGCTCTGCTATAGGGGGTGCATTGCGCAGCCCCCCAGACCTGACAAGATTCATTTTTATTTCATAATTCAGGGGCATTATGGTCCTTTCTTTGGTTAAAAATTATCCCTCACCTATAGTAAACAACTCCAAAGCCCTAAATACGATTCTCATTAGTCAAAAAAAACACAATCTACTCTTCCTCGTTACTCTTAAAAGCAAAAAGAACCAGGATTCGAGATTCAAGGCTCAAATATTAAGTCTTCTTGAAAAAATTTTCCGCCAAGAGGTGTGTAGAATGATCCCTTTTCTATTGGGTTTGAAAATATATTTTTCTAAATTCTTAATTGTGTATAAATTATGGGTTTTAATCTAATTTCAAGAGCATGTCCTCAAATTTCCATTTATGCCAAAAACTGTGGATTTGGCTAAGGTTGTGGGTTATTTTATGATTAACAAAAAGGTTGAGTTTTTGAATATTTTCTTTATTAAATTATTCATTACTTATGCAAATGAGTTCGGAGAGTATTACTTCTATTATAAATTTTCTCTTGTTTCCATGGTAAATTATATAGATATTTGAAAGATGATTACGCCCTAAAGTTTTATAGAAATCTTGAATGAGAGATATTTTGTCTAAATACCCTTGCACTAATTTGGAAAGAGAATTCTGATTTGGTCCTTAAATTATTGTTTATGGACAATAATATACTGTTTGAAAAGGACTAAAAAGAAGATAAGAGATGACTTATGTGACTTACAAGTCTTGGTATGATGATTTCAAACAAGAGAATGCCCTTTAAGAGAAAGAAATGAGTATTGAGAATGACTAATGTTTTAAAGAGGTTAAAATATGGGCTTAAAGAGATTTAGATGATTAATCGAGAAGGCATGAGTTTGAAAGGCTCATTTCCCGAAAACATGTTTTACCGACGCGGAATTGATTATGTCCTGAAATATGAACAATCATTTTATACTTGCTTCGTGCTTTGGTATACTAGAAAAGAGAGGCTCCAATCCTTGCGGCAAACTTAGACTGGAGGCTTGGCGAACGAGTTAAAGTCGAATCCACATAGTCTGTGGTATTTATAGAGATGTCGGGTATACCATCTAGCTCAGGACTACAGAAAAGAGTTAAGTCTATATTTCAAGTTGTTATTTGAAGTCTTTATTTATATATATGTGATTTGGTCTCTATCCTTATGATTATTTTGTATAAAACATATCTTATCATTGGTTGTTTTATATATCAGTACATTTCACGTATTGATCGTCCTCATACGGCTACATCATTTTTTGATATTGGTTCGGACGCACTCTCTCGTGGTTAATGCAACATTAGGATCACCAAGAAGACATTAGAGTTGATGAACCTCCATCTTTTAGAGGGCAATTTATTTTAGAGACTTAGTATTTTTACAATTGGTGGTATCATCGGGCCTTGTCCCAGCTTAGACAATTTTCTTATGTTAGAGGCTTCATAGACTGATTTAGTTAAATAATTGTATGTCATAGGTTTAAAGTCTCAAATTATTATTTTTATCTAAATTGAACAACTTCTTTTGGGTCTATTTTTTGACAAATTTGAGAGTAATTACGCTTATGATGAAGTGCTAAGGGATCTTCTCGGGTCTTCGTTGGTCTGGGATGCCATCACAGCCAGGGACTAGGCTCAGATAGTGACAGTTAATGTCTACTTCAATCCTTCAGTGAAACCTTCATTATACCATCATAATATATCTATATACTGATATGATATTATTGAGATGTGCTTTAATTCTTAGTTGGACCTCCATAATACCATCATAGTTTATCAATGTACCATCATGGTATCATTAATGTTTATTTCAATCCTTCAGCCATGCATCCAGGATACTATCACAGTATATATGTACTGACGTGGTATCATTGAGATTTGCTTCAGTCTGTGATACCTATATACTATCATGGATCATTGATGTTTGCTTCAATCATTCAATGAGATCTCCATGATACCATCACGGTATATTTATTTATTATCACGATATCATTAATATTTGCTTCAATCCTTCAGTCAAACCTCCATGATACCATCACGGTATATATATATATATATATATATATATATATATCGACATGGTATCATTGATGTCTACTTCAATCAGTGATATCTCCATGATATCATCACAGTATATCTATATATTATCATTGATATTTGCTTCAATCCTTCTATTAGACTTTCATGATACCATTACAGTATATATATACCAACATGGTATCATTGGATTTGCCTCAATCCCTAATGGTACCATCATAGTATATCTATATAACGTCATGGTATCATTAAGGTTTTCTTCAATTCTTCGGTGAGACCTCCATGATATCATCACAGTATATCCATATATTATCATGGTATCATTGAGGTCTTCTCCACTGACAGTATATTCATATACTTGATGGTATCGAAGAGGATTGTTCCGGTCCTTTATTATTATAATTTATATTTTTATTAGTCTAAAAATAGTTAGGTAATATCTTTATTTTTATATTTTGTTTTATATTTAAAAATAAACAATAAAAATAAGATAATCTAATTAAAAATAAAAATATATTTCTATTAATTTAGATTCATTAAATAAATCGGTCAATTTAATATATTTCAATTATTTATTATTGTAATGTAATTTTTTATAAATATTTTTGTTAGTCAAAAGTTTGTTGGATATTATACTTATTTTTATATTTAAATAAAAATCAAATAACTAACACAAAAATAGAATTAGTACAAAAACATGTCGAGAGAGAAAGAGAGAACAAAATAGGAGGTTTGGAAATGACATGTAAAAGAGTATGGCGCCATTTGCGGCACCGATTTCCGCGACATAATTATTTGTAAGTTTTGCAGTTATAAAACATTTCCTTATTTTCAATTGTAACATAGTTATTACTCTCATTATTCCTCTCAGCTATAAATCATTAACATATTTATTTGTATGAAATTCTATATTAATCATATTCTTGATTACTAGCTTTGAATAACAGGTTTAATCTCTCTTCTTTTAGGAAGAGAGAGATTTAATAAGATTCTTTGGTAAAAATGTTAAGTGTGCTGACTTTCGTTTTTTAATCTTTGTCAGATTTTCGCTTCTGCTTTATTTTAGAAGAACTTGTTGAAATATGAGGGATACAATTATACCGAATAAAATATTTTTAAGAATAGTGTCTGACTCGGCTCAAACTATGTGAATTTTTAAAGTGTTAGTAAAGAGATATTTTCCGTAAAATTTGCAACACTCTTCACTAGGCATTCGTCGTTCCTCAAGTTTTTTCTTCATACGGATACTTTTAAATTCATAAATAATCTTAAGAATAATTGAGTCATCTAACAAAAGAACAATTTATCAACACTCCCCATTTTTTTTAATCAAACACATCAACTCGTTACAGTTTTATCGCTTTCACCCAAACACGTAGTTCTTATATATAAGATCAATTTTAATATTTAAAGCTTACCAACTATTATTTATAATCAGCTAGTTCAAACTCTATATCCATAAAAATGGATTAAAATATAAGATAAATTTAAATTAGAGTAAATACATGACCCTAAATTTGACACCAAAGTATAACTTGACATTGCACAAATATGACCTTTAACTATTCAAAACTGCACAAATATGACCTCCAATCCTACGTGGCAAAATGCATGTTCAACACGCAAAACTGGGTGCGTCCAGCTTAAAATCTAAGGGTATAATACATAAATATGACCTTAAACTTTGACGGTGCACAAATATGACCTTTAACTATTCAAAACTGCACAAATATAATCTTTAAATGACTTTTTACTATTATTTTCTTAATACTTTTGTCTCAAAGATGAAAATGGCATCTAATTTCTTTTGTTATTGCGGAAAAAGAGTAATATTGAAGATTTATTAATTAGGTGGGTCAGCCTCATACGAAAAAATCGCGCGAATATGTATATATATTATAAAGCAGAGGACGAATTTAAGTTATATAATATATCTAAATATAATTTATTTAAATATTAAATTAAAGATGAAATTATACTAATAATAAAAAAATTATAGTTTTAATAAAATGTTATTAAATTAACATTATTAAAGGATAGTAGTAGTAGTATATTAAATTAACGTTATCAAATTAACGTTATTACAATGTTATTAAATTAACGTTATTAAAACATTATTAAATTAATGCAGGGGCGGACCTACGTGGTTGCCACGAGGTTCACCCGAACCCCCTCGGTAAAAAAATTACGTTATATATATAAGGAAGAAAATTTATATATATGTACGTATATTAATGTTGAACTATATGAAACAAGTCACTTAGATAGTCCAGTGATGTTATTTGCTCTTCTTGGGCGCTTCCTTCAGCCTACTGCGCGGGTTCAATTTTTTAATTAAAAAAAAAGTTAAGTATTCCAGCTATAGAAATAGTAATAATAATAATAATAATAATAATAATAATAATAATAATAGTAATAATAATAATAATAATAATAATAATAATAACAATAATAAAAACGATGCCTTTTTAACACAAAAAGCAAAACTTTGACAGTGCATAAATATGACCTTTAACTATTCAAAACTGCACAAATATGACCTCCCTCCAAGTCAGCCTTTTTAACGATGTGACACCGTGTGATTGGATTACCTTTCCACGTAGGTGCGAGTGAAACTCATGCATGGGGTTGAAAAATCGGAGATCTTATTTGTTTAGGTTTTGAATAGCTAAAGGTCCTATTTGTGCACTATCGAAGTTTAAATTAAAAATTTTAATTTAATATCAAGTTTAGGATATTTTTATGTATTAACTCTTTAAATTATATACCTCATCAATCATGTTATTTTTACTTGTACGGTTATGTGAGAATAAGCTTGCAATTATCCAACAATATTCAAAATCAAATGTCCATATAATAATAGTATATATCGTTACTAACAAGATGGGAAACTGAAAGTTTCTTGAAGAAAAATATAATAAAGCAACCCTAGCGTGTCCCAAAGGGTGTTTTATAAGGTCAACACCAATATAATTTAAATAATGTTATTGTTCTTATCATTAGAGAACCATATGACCTAATGGAATTTGTTTGGTATTCTCAGACTATTCAAATATAAAATTCTCTATATTTAGAAAACATCAACTCTAACCCACAACTCCATTTTACATTTTATTTTTTTAATATTATATTATTACTTTTATTTCATTTATATTACTTATTTCATAACTTAAATTTTTCTTAGTATTTTTATTTCATTTATATTTCTTATTTCATAATTGCTTTTTACCCCTAAATAACAAAAAATATAAACAAATATTCTATATTATCCGTATTGATGGACAATTCAGATAATAATGAAATCATTGATGAAATACACTTAAATAAATATTATATCATGATAAAATTTATTTATTTCTACATAAATATTCAATTTTCACAATAAAATATTGCCTCCAGTTCTATTAATGTATTACGGAGTTTAAAATGAACATTTTTATCTCTAATTTTCTTATGTCTAGCATAAAATTGTTCAAATTGATAATTTTCATCCACCATTATTTATAAAGAAATCAAATTAATAAAATATAAAATTAATATAATAAAAATATTAAATTAAAAAATAATTACGAATATTACAGACTTAACTAAGTATTGAATATAATTCATAATATATTAAATTACAAATATTATATAGTATAAATATTAATATTATAATTAAAAAAATTAAAAAAAATGAATAGTAATCTTCTATATCTTGAGAATTGGGGCTTTGGGCTGTAGGTGACAAAAGAGTTTTAAAATGAGGTGTAGGTGACACAAGTCTTAATTATTAGGTAGAGGTGACAATTATTTTATTATGGATTAAGAAAGTTGGATAAGTTGAAAATAATCTACAAGTTTTTAAATTTACACTTTGATCCAAATGTTAGTTAATATAACAAAAAATAAAGGGAAAAAAGGCATGTTTCTCTCTCTTCTCATCCGTTGTTGTTTTCTCTCTCTTCACGATTATTGTTGTTCATTGTTGCTGCTGCTGCTGCTTTATTCATCATCTTCTGCTTCACTATCAACATCTTCTACTTCATTATCATCTTCTTCTTGTCTACCATTATTGTTGTTGTTACTACTATGTTGCTATTTTACCAATTTCTTAGGTCAAATTTTGTTTCGAACATCACCATTTTTCACTTTGATACATTACTTCATAGGAGATCTTGGTAAGTCAAATTATGATTTTTAGTCGAATTTGTCATCTAGGTTACAAAGTTACTGTTGTATAATACATAAATATGACCTTAAACTTGACACCAAATTATAACTTTGACCTTAAACTTTGATAGTGCACAAATAGGACCTTTAACTATTCAAAACCTAAACAAATATGACCTCCGATTTTGCAACCCCCATGCGTGAGTTTCACTCGTGCCTACATGGAAAGCTCATCCAATCACATGGTGCCACATCGTTAAAAAGGCTGACTTGCAGGGAGGTCATATTTGTACACTGTTAAAGTTTTATTTTTTGTGTTAAAACGGCGTCGTTTTTATTATTATTATTATTACTAAAAATTCCACAAATACACAACTTATGTCTCCAATATTACAAAAAATCTCAACTCCCTAAACATATTACAAAAATCCCAACATATACATAGAATGCTATGTATATGTCAGCTATGTTATGTATATTAATAGGAAGAGAGAGCAAAGTAATTTAAAAAGTGGGAGAGAGTGTAATTACTTATAAAAGGGTTGGTATTTATTATTATTATTATTATTATTATTATTATTATTATTATTATTATTATTATTATTATTATTATTATTATTATTATTTATTTTTATAGCAGCAACACCTAGCTTTTTTTTTATTAAAAAAGCCACAAGCAGGGATTGAACCCGCGCAGTAGACTGAAGGAAGCGCCCAAAAAGAGTAAATAACATCACTGGGCTATCTAAGTGCCTTGTTTCATGTGGTTCAACATTAATATACGTACATAAATATAGATTTTCTACCTTATATATACAACGTAATCTTTTTACCGAGGGGGTTCGGGTGAACCCCATGACAACCATATAGGTCCGTTCCTGCGTTAATTTAATAACGTTTTGATAACGTTAATTTAATACTAACAATTTAATAACGTTAATTTTATATACTACTACTACTATCCTTAATAACGTTAATTTAATGACGCATTATTAAAAACTATAATTTTTTTATTATTAGTATAGTTTCATCTTTAATTTAAGGCATAATACATAAATATGACCCTAAACTTGATACCAAGTTATAACTTTGACTTTAAACTTTGACAGTGCACAAATATAACCTTTAACTATTCAAAACTGCACAAATATGATCTCCGATCCTACATGGCAAAACGCGTGTTCAACACGCAAAACTGAGCGCGTCCAGCTTAAAATCTAAGGGCATAATATATAAATATGACCCTAAACTTGACACTAAATTATAACTTTGACCTTAAACTCTGACAATGCACAAATATGATCTTTAAATGATTTTTCACTATTATTTTTTTATTATTTTTGGCTCAAAGAGGAAAATGGCATCTAATTTCTTTTGTCATTGCGGAAAAAGAGCAATATTAAAGATTTATTAATTAGGTGGGTCAACCTCATACAAAAAAAACCGCTCGGGTATGTATATATATTATAAAGCAGAGGGTAAATTTATGTAATATAATATATATAAATATAATTTATTTAAATATTAAATTAAAGATGAAACTATACTAATAATAAAAAAATTATAGTTTTAATAAAACGTTATTAAATTAACGTTATTAAGGATAGTAGTAGTAGTATATTAAATTAACGTTATCAAATTAACGTTATTAAATTAATGCAGGGGCGGACCTACGTGGTTGCCATGGGGTCCACCCGAACCCCTTTGGCAAAAAAATTACGTTGTATATATAAGGTAGAAAATCTATATTTATGTATGTATATTAATGTTGAACCACATGAAACATGACACTTAGATAGTCCAGTGGTGTTATTTGCTCTTCTTGGGCGCTTCCTTCAGCCTACTGTGCGGGTTCGATCCCTGCTAGTGACTTTTTTTTTAATTAAAAAAAAAAAGCTAGGTGCTGATGCTATAGAAATAAATAATAAAATAATAATAATAAAAACGACGCAGTTTTAACACAAAAACCAAAACTTTGACAGTGCACAAATATGACCTCCCTCCAAGTCAGCCCTTTTAACAACGTGGCACCGTGTGATTGGATGATCTTTCCACGTAGGCGCGAGTGAAACTCACGCATGGGGGTTGCAAAATCGGAGGTCATATTTGTTCAGGTTTTGAATAGTTAAAGGTCCTATTTGTGCACTATCAAAGTTTAAGGTTAAAGTTATAATTTGGTGTCAAGTTTAGGGTCATATTAATGTATTATGCCCTAATTTAATATTTAAATAAATTATATTTAGATATATTATATAACATAAATTTTCCCTTTGCTTTATAATATATATACATACCCGCGCGATTTTTTCGTATGAGGCTAACCCACCTAATTATTTAATCTTCAATATTGCTCTTTTTCCGCAATGACAAAAGAAATTAGATGTCATTCTCATATTTGAGCCGAAAATAATGAAAAAATAATATTGAAAAGTCAAAGGTCATATTTGTGCAGTTTTGAATAGTTAAAGGTCATATTTGTACACTGTCAAAGTTTAAGGTCAAAGTTATAAATTTGATGTCAAGTTTAGGGTCATATTTATGTATTATACCCTTAGATTTTAAGCTGGACGCACCCAATTTTGCGTGTTGAACACGCGTTTTGCCACTTAGGATCGGAGGTCATATTTGTGCAGTTTTAAATAGTTAAAGGTCATATTTGTGCACTGTCAAAGTTTAAGGTCAAAGTTATAATTTGGTGTCAAGTTTAGGGTCATGTTTATGTATTATGCCAACAATGGATAGAAATTGATCATGAATCCAACATAAGTGCCCACAATTTAAACAGATCACTCATCTGGTGCATCAAATGAGTAATTTGTTGAAACAAAAGATATATCTGTTGCAATAGACTATTTATCTGTTGTATTAGACTGATTATCTATTGCATCAGACTGATTATTTGTTGCATCAGACTGATTATCTGTTGCATCAGACTAATTATCTGCTGCATCAGATTGATTAATATATTTGGAACAACACAAATCAACCCCTGCCACAAACCCGACAGATAACCAATATGTTTTGCTATTGCTACCAGATTCAAAATTATTTCTTACGTCCAATCGTCGATGTGATTGTTGAGAATATAATAGACAGAATGAAAATTAAATACTCCCTCCGTCTTAAATTATCTGTCCCAAATTTTCTAATTTGATTTCTCATTTTATTTGTCTTTTTTTATTAATCAAGAAGAGATGAAAAAAATTTCATGTTTTACCCTTTGCATTAATCACTTTTTCTTCAAATTAAAATGTAAACATCATTTAATAGGGGTATTATGGTAAACTAGGCATGTTATTAATTATTTTTCTTAATCAATGTGACATTTCAATTTGGGACGGATAGAATAATTTGAGACGGAGGGAGTTATCTATTGAAACAGACCAGTTATCTATTGCAACATATGAGTAATCTATTTGGAACAACATAAATCAACCCCTGCCACAAACCCAACAGATAAATCTTAAATTTTGCTAATGCTACTGGATTCAAAATTACTCCTTATGTCCAATCATCGACATATTTGTTGAGAAGATAACAAACAGAATAAAAATTAAATATGAATTAAAATGGTCAAAGTTGATCAAACATAATTTTTTTATTAAACTAAAACAAATAAAAACACCTATACAGACTTAGAAAGAAAGAAGAAACAAAATAATCTAATTATTATTAAAAGATTCTTCATCATTATTATTATTATCGCCAGCCGCATCTTCGACAGGCAGCAGCAGCGCCCTTCTTATCCTGCAGATCTCCCGCAACATTCTTACTCTGACAGCGGCCAACTCCCATTATATATCATATTCCTGCCTCTGTAGTTTCCGTACGTCGTCTCATAAAATAGAAACATCCCACACTGGATCGCCCATATCTAGAACACACATAAATTGACAAAAAATGCAAAAACAAAAGTAAATAAAAGAATTCGAAAGTAATACAACGTATATTTACACAAACAGCAAGAAAAAAACATACCAGGGACAGGGAAAAGCAATCAAGTTCTTGAAGAGAAAGTAGTTGAAGGTATAATATGAAAGACAAGAGCAAGAAATAAATAGATATGTGTAGTGGAATGAACGAGTAAGGAGGGACCTATTTATAAAGGATTGAATTTGAATGAGTTAGGCAAAATGGCGCAATTGTTTACCTCCATTTATTAATACTAGTGACTTTTTGATTACTGTGGAAAGTTGTGACTTGATAAAATTCTTTTCAGTAACCCTTTTTTGAGTTGTGGCTATAGATTATATATCTGTTGCATCAGATAACCCATCTATGACAACAGATATAAAATTTGTTGCAACAAATCTACGATCTGTTACAACAGATATATCATTTGCAACATACATCATTTTAATAATCATCGTATCTTTATCTTTAATCAAAATTTGGTGATTTTTTTATTATATAAATTTAAAAAATAGATTCAAAAATAAAAAGGCGTGATTGTTCACCTCCATTTATTAATACTAGTGACTTTTTTATTGCTGTGGAAAGTTGTGACTTGATAAGTTCTTTTCAGTGATCATTTTCTTGAATTGTGACACTAGATTATATATTTGTTGCATCAGATAACCTATCTGTGACAACAAATATACCATTTGTTGCAACAAATCTATGATCTATTGTAACAGATAATATATCTGTTGCAACATATATCTTTTTAATAATCATCATATCTTTATCTTTAATTCAAATTTGGTGACTTTTTTATTATTATATAAATTAAAAAAATAGA
The DNA here is from genome assembly GCF_002878395.1 of Capsicum annuum. NCBI lineage: Eukaryota > Viridiplantae > Streptophyta > Magnoliopsida > Solanales > Solanaceae > Capsicum > Capsicum annuum. Next base: position 189,220,737 of record NC_061116.1, on the reverse strand, counting down.
TTCAAAAATAAAAAGGAGCGATTGTTCACCTCCATTTATTAATACTGGTGGCTTTTTTATTAATGTGGAAAGTTGTGACTTGATAAGTTCTTTTCAATAACCTTTTTTTGAGTTGCAATAGACATACCATTTGTAGCAACAAATCTACAATCTTTTGCATCAGATAATAGATCTATTGCATATATAAACTATCTTTTTTAATAATCAACTATCTTTTTTAATAATCAACATATCTTTAATCCAAATTTGGTAACTTTTATTATATAAATTAAAAAAACAGATTTAAAAACAAATATGTCGAAGAGCACGATCAATTATTAAGATTAAATAACCGTTCTGTTACGGTTATAAATTGTGTTTATCATTTATTTTCTTATTATTTATTTACGAACCGTTTCATATTAAATAATCAGAAAGTCATGTCTTTTCACCCTCTCAATAACAATAACCTTTTTTTATTAATAACCGTCTGTTGCAATATATGATCGATCTGTCGCATCAGATTAACCTCTATCGATATGTTGAGAATAAGGAATAAGCAAGAATGATAATTAAATACTAAATACGAATTAAAAATTCAAAGTCGACTACCAAACATAGATTTTTGAATCCCTTAGGTAGATCCGATATACAAAAGGAGGAAAATACATACATATGCTAAAAGAAAAAAAACATAACCTAATTATTATTCCTACTATTATTATTATTACTACTATTAGTATTGTCAACCAGAAAATTTTCATCCGGCAGCAGCAGGCCCTCCTTAACCTTGCTCCAAAGTTGGCCAAATCCCTCTGGAGTTCATCAAACTACCTTTGAAGTTCCTACAAGGACTCGCTATGAATCTTCTTGTACGAATATAGATCAGCCATATTTGTAAGTGTAGTAGAATAAACGAGTAATAAGGGACCTATTTATAAATGATTGAATTGGAAGGGGTTTGTCAAACAAAAAGCCACGATGTTCATATCCCTTAATTAAATAAAACTGGTGACTTTTCGAATATGTAAATTAAAAAAATGGATCTAAATATAATATTTTATCTTTTTATTGTATTTCAAAAAGAAAAAAATTACTTTAAAATAAATCTAACAGATAGGTAATCTATTGAAAAATATATTACATCTATTAGAGTACTTATAACATATTGACAATCTGTTGCAACAGATGGATATATTAGTTTGCTTTTTCAATAGATGTGGCATCTGTTGCAACTTTCTAGTCATCTATTTATTCAGTTTAAGCCATAGATGGGCTAGGAAGAATAAGGTGTGTGCAAATGGATCCACTATTATATGTGTGTGAGTTAAGTAGTATTACTGATAAGGTCACCGGGACAGCACACACAAAGTATAATGTTTTTGTGAATGCAATTTTTAACCAATTAGGAACTGATCATTCAAACAAGATCATGCATTGTACAATTAAGTTTGATGGGTTCAAATTGATAAGGCCGATGGCCTCATAAAGATGGTCCAGATACCCTATCATGAATTACTGATGGTTGTTGCTCGTGTTTATACGTGTCAAGTTTTGAGAAGGGATCAATATTTTATGTCATTGCAAAGAACCAATAGCGATTGGACTTAAATTTAAGTGTGCATTGGACTCTAAGAATACCTTCGAAGCCTGGCACTGCATCAAACAAGAATGAAAAATCAATAGAAATTCCCCTAGCCTAAATTTATATGGAAGGGTTGATCGAGAAGATGATTATACGCCAGAAGAAGCCAAAGGAGAATGCCTGCGAGGGAAAGGGGAGTTGATGAAAGACTATATCTTCTGAGAGCTAATTGAAGAAGAGACATAGGGTAGAAAGTAACTTCTAGCGAATCTGGCCGATGGAATTATCTTAAAATATAAAAAATCTGAATCAAGTGCAAACATAAAAGTGTATCCGGTAATGTAAAGTCGTTTGTTGTCTCTCTGAAAGAAAATAATGCAGATGGACACTTTTCTAGGGAGCTGTGACTAGGTAGTGTGGTCGGGATTATCACCTAGATAGAAAATAGCAGAAGACTAAGAAAGCGGTCTTAAGGGTATCGAGGGTTGAAATAATGTACAGTAAGTCCAGAAAACTTATGCCAACAGCAACTGCAGTTAAAGTAAGGAATCTAAGCCAAGACAGTAATTTTTGAAGTTTAAATTGCATCTCATGCCTTCTTATTTGTAGTTCGACTAGGTCTACTGTTGTTGACCTGATCGGAACCATAAACGTGATTTAAAGGCAAATTAAGTATCATTACTTCCTTAGAAATATGAATTAATTGATTGTGTTTTATAGCCTTAGCATGCTTTTAATATTTCTTAGAGAAGATCAGAGGCTTGCTCTAGTTTGTGAACTTCGATAATTTTTAAGCTTGCCTCTAGCTTGCTGATTTTGTATTCAAGTAGTTCATTATCGTCTTCAAAGTTGGTAGAGAGTTCCTTATCTCTTGTGAGCTCAATCAGGAACACTACTTTCAAAGTTGTGGCATTGAAGAAGGCCTTCGGAACACTTTTTTCAAAAGCCTTAAAGGATACATGGAGGGTTGTTGTTTTTGTTTTAGGTCAAAATGTGTTGATGCACATTGAAAATGTGGTCCCAACAGTTGAACAACACACTTTTATCGAGCGTTGCTCAATGCATCTTTCTCAACCAATTTGATAAATTAATAAGCAAAGAGTTACGTAGCTTATGATCTAAACCAACTCTACCAAGCCTATCAAACATTACATAACTCCAGGCTCATTACACTATCAAAAAATTTGATTGAGTTAATGCACAAATCAAACGAGCTCATTCTCTCAGTCTTTCTGTTGATCGCTCTTCTCCAATATAGATGACAAGATATCTGCTATGCGAAAGTCTATACCATTGCCAGAAATGCTTGCCAGGGCACAAGTCTTCAGAAGGCATCAACAGTAATCTCTCAATATCAAGTGATATTGAGAGATTCCTAGTCATGCCTTCTCAAGACGTTTGCTACAGTAAGAATTTCTACTGATGACAAGATATCTGCCATGCAAAAGTCTACACCTTCAGCAGAAATTCTTGTCAGAGCGAAAGTCTTCAGAAGGCAATATTAGTAATGTCTCAACATCAAGGAAGTCTCGTACGAAAGTCTTCAAAAGACATTCAAAAATAAGAAAATTTGCAGCAATGACTACACATAATTACGGCATCAACAACCTCACTAGATACACTGCTAGTTCAATAGAAAAGGCAGAAATATTTTCATTTGCATTCCTAGTTTGAATGCAAATAAAAATATTTCTGCCTTTTCTTTTGAACTAAGAGTGAATCTGGTGAGGTTGTTGATGGTAATTATGTGTAGTTATTGCTGAAAACTTTCTTATTTTTGAATGTCTTTTGAAGACTTTCGTACGAGACTTACTTGATGTTGAGAGATTACTAATAATGCCTTCTGAAGACTTTCTCTCTGGCAAGAATTTCTGCTGATGGTGTAGACTTTTGCATGACAGATATCTTGTCATCAACAGAAATTCTTACCATAGAGAAAGTCTTGAGAAGACATGACTAGTAATCTCTTAATATCACTTGATATTGAGAGTTTACTATTGATGCTTTCTGAAGACTTGCGCCCTGACAAGCATTTCTAGCGACGGTGTAGACTTTTGCATAGCAGATATCTTGTCATCTATATTAGAAGAGCGATCAGCAGAACGGCTGAGAAATTGATCTCGTTTGATTTGTCCACTAACTCGAGTAAAGTTTTTTTATAGGGTAATGAGCCTAAGAGTTACGTAACTTTTGATAGGCTTGGTATAGTCGATTTAGATCAAACATTACGTCACTCCTTGCTTATTAATTTATCAAATTGATTAAGCAAGATGTATCGACTAACGCTCGATAAAAGTGTGTTATTCAACTGTTGGGACCATATCTTCAATGTGCATCAACACATTTTGACCTAAAACAAACACAGCGACCCTCCATTTATCATTTAAGGCTTTTAAAGAAAGAGTTTTGTAGGCCTTCTTCGATGCCACAACTTTGAAGGTGGTGTTCCTGATCGAGCTCACAAGAGATCAGGAACTCTTGACCAACTTCGAAGATGGCAATGACAAGCTTGAATACAGAATCATCAAGCTGGAGGCAAGCTTGAAAATTATCTAAATTGACAAACTAAAGCAAGCCTCTGATCTTCTCCAAGAAATGTTGAAAGCATGCTAAGGCTATAAAACACAATCAGATATAACCATATTGCTATGGAAGTGATGATACTAAATTTGCCTTTCAATCACATTTGTGGTTCCGATCAGGTCAACAGCAGTGGACCTAAGCAGAATCACAAACAAGAAGGCATGGGATGCAATTTAAATTTCAGAAATTGTCGTCTTCGCTTAGATTCTTTACTTTAACTGCAGTTATTGTAGGCGTAAGTTTTCTAGACTTATTGTACATCATTTTAACCCTCGATGCCCTTAAGGCAACTTTCTTAGTCTTCTGCTATTTTCTATCAAGGTGATAATCCTGACCATGCTACCTAGTCGCAACTCCCTAGCAAAGTGACCATCTACACTATTTTTCTCTTAGTGAGACAACAAACAAATTTACATTATCGGATACACTTTTATATTTGCACTTGATACAGATTTCTCATGTTTAAGATAATTCCATCGGCCAGATTCGCTAGAAGTTACTTTCTACCCTATGTCTCTTCTCCAATTAGCTCTCAGATGATATAGTCTTTCATTAACCACCCATTTTCCCTCAAAGGCATTCTCCTACCGCACCTACTGGAGTATAATTATCACCTCGAGCAACCCAACCATATAAATTTGGGCTAGGACAATAACTATATTGGTTTTTCGTTCTTGTTAGATGTAGTGCTAGGCTTCAAAGGCCTTTTCAGAGTCTGATGCACCCTAAAAGTTAGTCCAATCGCTATTGAATCTCTTTACAATGACACCAAAACTATATCCCTTCACAATGCTTAACAAATAAACATGAGCAACAACCGACATTAAATCTTAACAGGGTATCAGAACCATATTCATGGTCTCTCAGCCTTATCAATTCGTACCTATCAAACTTAACTGTAAAATTACAGATATCTTGTTTGAATGATCTATGACTAATCGGCAAAAACAACATTCACAAAATCAGTGTACTCTATATGTGTTTCCACGATAACATTATTAGTAATACAAACCTTCCACATATGAAGTGGTTTCATCCGCATGCAGCTTATTCCTCCTAACCCATTTTTACTGCAACCTCTTGTGATGGCCGAGCAAAAGTTATTCAACTTTCAGTTCCTTATATCTACAAAGAAGAGGGAAAAATCCAATGTCACAAAAAGAACATTATCCATCTGTTGCAATAGATATAGAGTCTGTTGCATCTGATGAGTGATCTGTTGTATCTGATGAGGAGTCTGCTGCATCAGATGTGGATTCTAATGCAACATATGTGGAGTTTGTTGCAACAGATGTGGAGAATATTGGAATACATCAAACCAACCTTGCTGGTGGTTTGATTTGTTCCAACAGTTGCTCCGTCTATTGCAACGTCAACAACAGCATAAACTATAAAGAAACAATAAATAAAAAACATCAACAACAAAGAAAACAACAATATTTGTTCTAACAACATCATCAACAACAAAGAAGCAACATCCTATGTTCCAACACCCTCAACAACACCACACCACAAGTTCCAACAATGCCAACCCCACCAAAAACATCAATAACAGCATCAACAACAAAGAAACAAACAAAATACATATAAAAAAATGATGCTGCCAACAAGGCTTTTAAACTTCTCCCAATAAAAGACTTTTTTCGCATATTGTAACAAAAATCCTCGGTTCATTTATTCAATAATTAAAAGTTCCTTCAAATTTTTTAAATAAATATGATATGGGCAAATGGTAATTAAATAAAAAAATAGATGTAAATCACTTGAAAAAAAAAAGACGAGAATGAAAGAGCAATAGTGAACCATACCTTAATGTCAAAAAGGGATCAAAACAATAATTTCAGTCGAGGAATCTAAGATATGGATCGGTTTAGATCCGAAAGGATCTTTATGAGAAAGAGGAGAGAAAAAAGATTGTGATAACCCTAAAGAGGGGAGAAAAAAAATAAGAGACGAATAAAATAAATTTAGGGCTGAAGAGGAGATGATATAATTCTAAGTTATAGATGTAATACCCTTAATATTAAATGACTAAACAAAGTGTATTTATTTAAATTTATATTTTTAAAGCATAATTAATAAGGATAATTTGATAAAATAAACCCCTAATTAATGTTTTCTTAATGGGAGTGCCAAGTCAATAGGGGTCAACTACTATGAAATCGAAAAAGTATTAGGGGTTTCAATATTCATTAATAATTTGAGGGGCACGAGGAAAAAACAGGTGACATTGAAAAGATAAGACAAGACTACTCAAAGAGATTTTTGAGTTATCCAAGAAATATTTTTTACCGCCTTTAGTAGTACTACTTTATCTACTCGGACAGAAGCTTGCTTTAAAATTAAAAGAAAAACAAAAGATTTTCAAACAGATATGTCATCTGTTGCAATAGATATAAATATCTGTTTGAAAAATCCCAACAGCTCAGTCATCTATGACAACAGTTGCAAATGTCCCTTTGATTACTAAATCAGATAGGTCATCTGTTACAATAAATATCAATATTTGTTTGAAAATTTCTAACAGCTCAGTCATCTGTCATAATAGATGCAAATGTCTATTTGATAATTAAATCAGATATGCCATCTGTTGCAACAGATATGATTATCTATTGAAAATATCCAACAGCTCAATTATTTATTGCAACAGATTTCATTGCAATTGATTTAGGTGGAACTAGGGATGAATGAATGAGCTCACAGGATAACAACAACTTTAATTGAGTCATTGCATTTGCATGGTGTTGGTATTGCGTTCATCCCGACCCGAGTCTTCGATCGATCACTCTAAGTTGAAATGAGTTCTCATTAACTTGATATTAAGATTAATAGTACCAAAATTGATTTAGGTAGAACTAGGAATGAATGAATGAGCTCACAAGGTCAACAACAACTTCAATTGAGTCATTGCATTTGCATGGTGCTGGTATTGTGTTCATCCCAACCCGAGTCATCGATCACTCTGAGTTGAAATGAGTTCTTATTAACTTGATGTCAAGATTAATAGTACCTAAATTGATTTAGGTGGAACTAGGGATGAATGAATGAGCTCACAGGGTCAACAATAACTTCAATTGAGTCATTGCATTTACATGGTGTTGGTATTGCATTCATCCCGACCCGAGTCGTCGATCGATCACTCTAAGTTGAAATGAGTTCTCATTAACTTAATATTTTAAAAACTATATCTTTTGAAATTTTAAAAATTAATTAAGATCAATTAGGACCAAATTAGCAATTTCAAAACTTGTCATTCTTTTCCAAAATTACAAATCTACCCATACAAATCATCCATTTGCAGGAAAAACTTTTCCACATTTCAAATAAATTTCTCGCTCCTCTCTCTTTCTCAATAATACAGATAACAACTACTCAACATATTGCTCAATCCTTCAAAATAGATTAAATTTTTTCCCATTTTCAACCATATAGTTGTTATTTTCGACTTCATTCTTGCTTGTATCCATCATTTTCTCTATTTTCGTAGGTAACAGAGTTCGAGAAGAGTTCTACATTTGTTTTTTATTCTAAAAATTAGGTATTTTTAGTAAATAATAAAAAAGAAGACTTTTAGTTGTATTATCTTCGAGAATGGGTTAACAATTTTGTGTTTTGATGCTAAAAAGTTGGAAGCACTTGAGAAAACCTTAGTTTTTGTCTTAGTGTTTTGTTGACTATCACGGTATTATTGGATGGTGTTTGTGGTATTATTGGTGGCTATTGTTGGTGATGTCAGTAATTGTATTTTTGGTGGTGGTATCGGTAGTCTTTATGTTGATAGTGATGGCATTGATGGTGGTCTTGGTGGCATTGGTGGTGGTGGTGGTGATGGTCCATCTGTTGTAATGGGTGGAAGATCTGTTTGGAGATATTAAATAGGCCTTCAAACCGATTCCCCATCTGTTCCAACTAATGGGTTATCCGTTGGAGTATTTTTTTGTAATGTGGCATAGAATAATTTATTAAAATTTTTCTTACCTTTTTTAAAAAAATTATACAGACATCAAATGCAATGTATTTTTTTATTATTATTATTTGTAGTTAAAATATGTCTCCCAAAAGAAAAGTGGAGAAAGTGGATCAACTTCTGATCACCAAACAAAAAAGGCTAGAGTACAGATAGATTCAGAGAAACTTTCAGAACAATCTCAGTCAGGGCAAAATGAAGCTAAGGAAAGTGATAAATCCTTCTCACCAATGGAGCATAAAATAATATCAAAATTCCAGCATGATTCTGTCAAAACCATTAATAATGACAAGTTTTGAGTTACGATACCGATGAATAGCCCTAATGCTGTATTTGGTGATCTTGTACTTAAATGTCAATTGGGGAAACCTTTTGACGAACTTAGGAGTATTATGAAGAATGAAAGCATAGATGGACTAAGAAGAGCTTCTTTGCATACTTTCTCAAGTTGTCTGAGGACCGCACTCTCCATTTCTCAATGAGCATGGTATATGGCCTCCTCAAGCACATGATCAAATAAGCAGGGAATGATAAAGATTCGAAGGAGGGAAAAAAAATGGATGAAGTGTGGATCAACTACTGTGACATGCCGATTTATTTTGGATTGAAAGAGTTTTCCATAGTGACGAGCTTGAGATTCGATCATCCAAAAGAACCTCTCATTAAGGAAATACCCTACAAAGGGTCCAACAAATGCAAGGTTAAAAAAGATAAGTTGTTAGGCGTTGTTGTACCTAGCTACATAGGGGAGGATTTGATGGCGGATCTCGAGAATAAAAATATACCAAAGCATTATAGGGAGAAATTATGCTTAGTTTGGTTTGTCCATTCTGTTTTATTGGCAAGAGACGTCAGGAAAGTCATAGAACATAATTTATTGGCATTTTCTGATGATTTTGGAAAATTCAATGATTATCCCTGGGGATATGACAGCTATTACTTGACTGTCGAATATTTACTGACAAAGCTATCCCTAAAGACGATCATATTATATGGCTTTCTCGGGGCTTTCATGGTAAAATTGATCACTATTTTTACTCATCCATTAATTTGTATTGAATATAGTTATTATGACTTTTTTTGTTTGCTTCCTATTTACATTTTTTAGGTTTGGGCATGTGAAGCCATTCCTCCCTTCCTAAAGCAGTTCAAGGATTACCCGAATAAGGTTTCTCATCCAAGGATCCTTAGGTGGTTGGCTGCAACAAAGAGCAGCAAAAAATATATTAAGAAGGCTGATCTCTTTAACCCTTCAGATGATGCAATACGTCTTCTTTCAACTAAAATAATTTGCCTCAAAGAAAGATATTGAAAAAAATGTTCCATATGTTGTGACAGATGGGTCGTCTGTTGCCATAGATTATATGTCAACTGCAACTGGTGCGACAGATAGGTAATCTATTATGATAGACAATCCATATTTCGCAATAGATTAACCATCTGTTGCTCTGGTTCTCTGAACCCGCCTCAATAGATTACCCATCTGATGCAAATTAAGCAACAGATGTGTAATCTGATGCAATATATTATCAATATATTGTGACTTACATATCAGCTGTTGCGGCTGCTAGATTGTCTGTTGCATAAGTTGGTTGTGTTAGCATCCATGTAACCCAATTGACTATAAATTATTATTATATGATTTAAATGCCTCCTGCCTTTTTTATAGGTTGTGCATCCTTGGATCATGCCTACCGTTGATGAGCTAGGGATGACTTCTTTTCTTACTCTGGGCTTATTGAAACAAAAGAAGACCCAGCGATGGAGTTAATAAAGAAGGAATTAGCTGGATCAGCGTCCATAAGAAGAGCAGTTAGGCAAGGTCTGCCTAATGTTGAAGCTCTTCACGACCAACCCTAAACTGTAATAGATCCGGGTGCTTTTTCTGGGGGTGTTGCTGGTGAAGTTGTTTATGATGGTGGTAGCTATCCTGATGTTGTTGTTGCTGTCAGTCGTGATTATGTGTATGTTGATGCTCAGCAAAAAATAAATAATTTTGAAAACACCTCTTGTACAGGTCTCTCCACACCGGTCCCATCCACTCTTACAGTGGTCCCTCTCACCCCTTTTCACCCTCATATTCTCATTGCAAATGCAAAGTGTATAGGGACAGAGAGGACAAACTCCTTAAAAAGCTAAAGGTTATTACTGAAGCTGCCGAAGAGTTGAAATCCAGGAAGGATGTCATACCATCCAACTACGTGAGGAAGACATGCACTCCTACAGTGGCGGTTAGGAGGAAGAGAAGAAAAAATAGACAATTTTCTCCATTCTAAAAATAGAAAAAATTACAACTCCTCCCACTCCAAGAGTTGTTGAAGTTCAGGTGCCGCTGAAGAAGGTGGACATATTCACAGCGCTTGGCAAGGAGGAGAAGGAACTGCAAGAAATAATGAATGCCAAGACAAAGGTTCGAAAAGAATACGTCATGCATTCATTTGCCGCCAAAGACTTCACAAATATGACAAATATGCGTGTGTGGTACGAGGACAGTGTAAGTTTACTTTTGCTAACCTATCCTTCCAATCTACTCTATGAAGAAGAATCTACACAGCAGATGTATAATCTGTTGCAATAGCTGGGTATTCTGTTTCAGCATAATACACATCTTTTGCATAAGTTGCGTTGGCTGGGTAATCTGTTAACTGATTCAGAGAACCTTCTGCATCGGATTCTTTCCACTGTATTTTTATTCTTTACAATTACTAACCTATTTAAAAATTGTCTTCTTATACCACAAAATGTTGATGAAATTCTCTGCCTCATGAGGGGCAGGCAATTAGCGTACCCAGATGCTTATGATACTGTCGATAGGATGATGGACCTCAACTTCTATAATAATTTTAAGGATAGGTACACTGATCTTCATAAGCTAGCTGATTCTAGTGGCCCGGGATTTGATAATTTGGTTTCTATGTTACAATAGGATGAAGAAGTGATTAAATATGTTAGAGGAAAGAGGTCATATCCACATGGCAAAAGCTGGACCAAGGCAAAGAGAATCCTTGCAGTCATGAATGTAGAAGTCAAACATTTTCTCACTATTGAGATACTACTCTATGCGGGAAAGATTAAGGTTTATGACTGCAACTTACCTGTCTTCAGCAAGCCTACATATATCCACTCTTGAAGTTATTGCTCAAGTTATTGACGCAGAGTAAGCTGATGGATCATTTGTCGACTGAAGTCTTGACGAAGGAATCATGGGATTTTAAAGGTTGAAATAAGAACATCCAGCTCCCAAAAAATAAAATCGATGCAGTGTACGGGTTGTACTCACTTGCATACATCGAGTGTTTACTGACAGAAAAAAAAATGACCGGTATGTCCGAAGCCATTGTGGGAAAGATACAATGGGTTTGGGCTTATGGGGTACTAACTAAATGATTGGAGCCCGTGTATAAAGAAGAATATGTACAAAAATGGAGACGAACACGATAACAATTTTTCATTTCAAGCCACTTCAATTTACATGTAGTGGCAATAATTTTTATACTGGCCAAGTTGAATTTTCATAATACAACAGATAGTATATATGTTGTAACAAATATAATACCTGTTGTGACAAATTAATTATTTGTTTGAAAAGGTTGGTCATATGTTGCATTAATAGATGTTTCCCAGTCTGTTTGTCGTACCAGATATCTAATCTGTTACAACATATAATCTATATTGCAACTGATAGGTAATCTATTGAAAAAAATCAAGAAAGTACGAAGACCTGTTATATAATTTCCAGCAGATGACCTACATGTTGCATCTCTTGTTGCAACATATGTTTAAATCTATTTGATAAGATATGTCATCTGTGGCAGTAGATGTATTATCTGTTGCGATATTTGAATCTAGTTTTCCATTCTAATTAACATGTTCAAAACTAAGGATTAAATTATATTCATAGACAGCATAAAATAAGTTGAAGCCTTCAAAAATTACATGAAATAACTCAACAAATAAATGAAATGTAAAAAAATCATTATGGGTACAAATGATCTACTCTACAAATAAATCAACAAGTTAACCAAGGAGGATAGGTTATTACATTATTGGACTCAAGCTATAAAGATTTACTCAATATGGACAAGTTGTTCTTCATCCGATGATGCGGAATTCGACTTTGGTCGTCGTGGATCTTTAATGTCGCTTGTGTATGGCTTCTGACCTTTCGCTTCTCCGTATTTTCATAAAAGAGCAGCATATCTTTTACGGAGTAATCCAGCATCAAGACCATCATTTGGTACTTATAATCCATCGCTCAAATACTCGGCGTACGCGGCAACAAAAAGACTGCAATCCCTGCGTTTTAAAAAAATAGATAATCCATATCTTGTCGTTCATGCAAGCGTTGTGAAATTTGTGAAATAAAACTAAATCATGAAACTTAAACTTACAGGCTACCAATGGTTTGTTGAGCAATTCCTTCAACATATTGTACATCAAATGGATTACCCATTTTATCCCTGTATGCTTCAATCGTCGACCAATCAGTATGAACCTTTTGATCCAAAAAGCCACTCATATCAAAGTAAGTAGGCAATATTTTGGCCACTTTTGTATCTCATACGATGGCCCGAAATGTCTCCTTCGTGACATTGAGTCATAAACTTGGATGTGCCTCTCTTTTAGAACGACGACAGCCAACACCCAATAGAATTCATCACCATAATTGATTAGAATGTACACTTCATCGACTAAATGTCAAGGTAAGCCAGCCGAAATGCTAAAACCTTTGATGATGTTGATTAAGCTTTTCTTATTTCGGAAAACTTTCGGTTGTTGTTGACAATACCTATCGTAGGCATTATTAATGTAAACTTTGTACAAACAATTGTTTGTCGTGTATCTGTATTGTTCTTGTGTTTGCTACTTAACCTTCTTTCAGAGGTAGTAAAAAATGACATCGGTGTGCTATGCATATTATCAAACATTTCAAATTACGTGACAAAAAAATTAATACGCAAATGCAATTAAATAAAGTATTAATTAATAGTAATATGTAAGTATTTAAACCTCATCACTCCAACCAGCTTGGAGCTGTGACATCAAATAGAACCAATTCTTCATTTTAGAATGTGCAACAACAAATTTGAACATATCAAAACCAAGACTCGATTCGTTCACTTTGTAGCGTTCGTCATTTTATTTTCTACATGATGATTTATATGTGTTAATGTCACGTTCTTACAACAAGAATCGCATAAACCAATATCTTTAAAAATTGATTTATGTACCTGCCGGCATGATGCTTTAACAGCCCATCGACAATCCGTTCTGAATAGTCCTTGATCAACTATGTTAGTTTTCTTGGAGCCTCGTCCAAGATGTTGAACCCTTCAAACGGGTAATTCTTCTGTTCTCCCGAACTAAAAGGCTCCACTTTTTCTTCTTTTTAGAAGCAGTTAATGAATTATCAACAGTGATATTATGCTCTTCATCAGTGGCTTCTACTGTGACATCCACCTGAAAAGCTAGAAATTTTCAATGCTAATTACATATATACAACAGATTGTTTATCTATTGTAACAGATGAGCCTTATGTTGCAACAGATGGATCATCTGTTGGGATGAATTTGAATAGGTAAATCAGAGCAGTACAATAATTTTGAATAGATGACCCATCTGTTGTAACATAAAACTCATCTGTTACAACAGATAACGCATCTGATGCAACAGGTTAGACAACAGTTGCAACAGATGTATATATCTATTTGATAATTTTCCGCAGCTGTATCAGTTGTTGAAACAGATATGTGCCTGTTTGTTTGTTGAAACAGATGATGTACATTCACCTTCGTCGGCTCATGTTGCTCTCCTATAGCCCTTGCACGCTGAAAACCGGTGCAAGACAAAGACAGAGGCATTGCAATTTTACTTTTTTCGATGTTTGATGATGCCTTGGAATTATCTTTCCTTCTCCTTTTAATTGCCTTGATCTATAGTGGATTATATGGATATGAGATCCTCTTTGATGGAATGACACCCCTCTTAGATGTCATTTCCTTTACATTTGCATGATGTACATTTGTATGATCATAATCATAATGGCTTTTTAGTTCAAAAACTGTAAGAGGAGCATCATTAGCCCTAACAGCAGCACCACTACCACTACCATCATCAACAGCAACAAGCCCACCCTCCAAAATTATTTTTCTTCTGATGGTTGTTGCTCCAAACAATTCCATTTATATTCCAACAATGACCTTAGGGTCTGATAAAGTTTGCACAGACCGTAAAGTAAGAAAAAATGACATCTTCAACTCTCAGTTGGTCGAAACAAGCCACGGATGGACAATCTAAAATAAATCAGTACATATATTAGAATGATAATGAAATCATTTAAAATAATCATTAATTGAAACAAAAACTTGATTAGAATTGGACTTACTGCTTCCTTCGGGGGTTGAAAAGATCAAAAAAATTTGCATTTTTATTAGTTTTGGCCGACAACCATCTCAGGATTCTTGGACAGGAAACTTTTTCGTAGTAGTTCACTTGTTGTCTCAAATAAGGAATGACTTCAAATGCCCAAGACTATAACATAACGCCAATAAATCAAAAGTATTATTGAATAAAAAATGATGAATCATATTATGATAAAAGAAATATATATCATGAAGGCCCATGGAAAGCCATATAAGTTGACTGTCTTTGGCATTAATGAAGTCAACAAATATTGGACAATCATTTTGAATCTTTCATAACCCTAAGGATAGCTGTTAAATGCCTCAAGATCCTCGGAGAGATTTATTAACCAGGGGCTTATGTTGTTGCTAACGTCTCTCGCCCAAAGAATAGTATGTATAAACCAAACTATGAACAATGATTGTCTGTGCTTCTTTGAGAGTCCTTTACCTTTCAACACTTCTATCAAATTTTTATTTTTGAAGCTTGGACCAATAATGGACACCAGGTCCTCACGATTACTCAACTTGCCTTTGCTTTTTTTGGGTGTGCGGGGTGCTTTTTTTGGGTCAGTGTAGGTATAACTTGAGAAGGAGAAGGAGGATAACATTTTAGTCCGGTAACTATGGCAAACTCTTTCCAACTAAAACAAACAGGCATGCGACAACAATTTTACCACACCTCATCCATCTTGTCTTTGTTTACATACATAAACCTACGCTTGAGAAGATCGTATACCATTTTTATCTGAAAATGAACATTGTTGTCCTCCGGTAAATCAAGATATTTCTCAAAGCATCTTTCCCTGAAATAACCATTCAATTTTTATTCTTGAAATATTTTTCTGAAGGCGTCCAAAGATTTTCTCATGGCTGACTTAACCACGAAATCACCCGTTAAATCTGTGGTACCATCATACTGCATTCTCACAGGATAACGATCAATGCTGAAGGTTTTGACCAACTCTTCGGTGGAAGGGCTATTAGCATTTGGATCTTCTCTTTCAAGATATTCCTCCTCCCTGTGTTCATTATCTTCTGCTCCTGATTGAGATAACGCTTGTAAAGCAAGCTCATAGAGTGGTGGATGTAGCCGAGCTATTGCACTTGTTCCTTTACTTGGACTTGATTTGGTTTTTTTTCTTTTGGGAGCCATATTGTCTTAAATTAACAGGAACATAAAATAGATTATAATTTATTAATGCATCGTTAAAAAGGGATAACAATAAATCTTACATGCATAACGATAAAATAACAGTTCCAACAGACCACACATCTATTGCACCAGGAACGTTATCTATTGCAACATATAACGGACTTATTGCAATAGATGAGTAAACCATTGGAAACAATAAAAATAGATCACTAATCTATTGCACCAGGTATTTTATCTGATGTAACATATAACCAATCCTTTGCAACGGATGAGTAAACCGTTGGAAATCATAAAAACAGATCACTAATCTATTGCACCAGGTAGTTTATCTGTTGCAATATATAACCAACCTATTACAAGGATGAGTAATCCGTTGGAAATAGTAAAAGCAGATCACTAATCTATTGCACTAGGTAGTTTATCTGTTACAACATATAACCAACCTATTGCAAAGATGAGTAAACCGTTGGAAACCATAAAAATAGATCACTAATTTATTGCACCAGGTAGTTTATCTATTTCAATATATAATCAACCTGTTGCAACGGATGAGTAATCCATTAGAAATAGTAAAAACAGATCACTAATGTGTTGCACCAGGTAGTTTATCTGTTGCAAGATATAACCAACCTGTTGCAAGGATGAGTAAACCATTGGAAAAAATAAAAACAGAACACTAATCTATTACACCAGGTATTTTATCTGATGCAACATATAACCAACGGTTGCAAAGGATGATTAAACCGTTGGAAACCATAAAATAGATCACTAATGATATGAGACCAAGTTCACAACACAAGAAATAAACAACAACAAGAACAACAAGATGAACAATAAGTGCTAGTGAATCGAAATTGGCCACACACGGCTTCACTAGTCTTCAAGAGTCACATTTTTAGAATAAGAAGATGATATTAACAACAAGAACAAGCAATTTAATAATAATGCTAGTGAATCGAAAGATCCTCACACGGCTTCACTAGATTTCAAGATTCCAACAACACAAGATTAATAAGATTACAAGAGAGATAGTAACTTGACACACAATATTCAATGATCTAAGAACCCTAACAAGAGAAAGGACCCTAAGATTAATGAATATTAATACCAAGCACTTACTTGGACCAAGAGGAACTCAAAGAACCCAAGACGCTAGTTTCTAGCTAAGAGGCAACACTAGTATCACTCTACTAGTGAGTTTTCGAAATTGGGGCTTCTCCAATGGAAGAGAGAAGTTCTAAAATATTACAAAGTGTTTGTTGTCTTCCAAAATATGAATGAACTAACTCAAAAATAACCCTAAAACTATCTATTTATATTAGTCCACAAAGGGAGATAACAAATGAACATCCTACCCTTGCCAAGGGGTGGCTTTGGAGTGTAAGTTTATTACACTTCAAGGCTCCTCTTCACACTTAAAAACATTTAATCCATTGGAAGGCTCAAGTACTAACTAACACACGACCATTTTCATGAACATAACTTGGAGTTTTTGTAACTCCCGAGCTTGGCTACGTGTGAATGGTCATGAACTTGTTGGTTAACTTGTAGAACTTGTTGGACAGCTTGGTACACTCGTATCATCCTCTCTATCTTGAGAAGAATTTGAGCTCAAATTCAACATTTGGTCATCCTTAATTGCATCCACTAGAGAAAGATCACACACATTGAAAGTGTTGTGCACTTGGTATTCCGAGGGAAGGTCAATCTTGTAGGCATTATCATTGATTCTTTCAAGTACTTGGAATGGACCATCACCCCTTGGCATCAATTTGGTCTTCCTTTGATATGGAAACCGATCCTTCCTAAGGTACACCCATACCCAATCTCCCGGTTCAAGAATGAGTTTCTTTCTTCCTTTGTTTGTCCGCTTTGCAATCTCTTAATTTTTCTTCTCAAGTCAAAGCCACACCTTCTCATGCAACTTTTTCATAAAATCTACCCACTTTCTTCCATCTAGGCTAATCATAAGATCACTTGGCAAAGGAGTTAAATCCAAAGGGGTAACGAGGTTGAGGAAGTATACACACTCAAAGGGAGTCATTCCCGTACTTGAGTGTATGACACGATTATAGGCAAACTCAATTAATGGTAAGTGTTCCTCCCAAGAAGTCAATTTTTCCTTAATCATGGAACATAGCATAGAACCCAAAGTCCTATTTTCTACTTCCGTTTGGCCATCAGTTTGTGGGTGGCAAGAAGTGGAGAACAACAACTTGGAACCAAGCCTACCCTACATGGACTTCCAAAAGTGACTTAGGAACTTAGAGTCCCTATCACTCACAATGGTCCTCGGAATACCATATAACTTAAAAACATTATCAATAAACAAAGAGGCCACACTAGGTGCATCATCACATTTAGAGCATGGAATAAAGTGTGCCATCTTAGAAAACCGATCAACCACAACAAAGATACTATCCCGACCTCTTCTAGTCCTTGGCAACCCTAACACAAATCCCATAGATATATCAAGCCAAGGATGTAAAGGAGTGGGTAGCGGGGTGTACAACCCATGAGGTTGGAGCCGAGATTTGGCTCCTTTGCAATCTACACATTGGCCGCAAATCCTAGACACATCCTTGTGCATTTTTGGCCAATTAAATTGCTCCTCCAATATTCCAAGGTTCTTTTCGACCCCAAAGTGACCCATTAGACCGCCATTGTGTGATTCTCTCACAAACAACTCTCTCCAAGATCTAGAGGGTACACACAATTGCCTATCTTTAAACAAGTAACCATCAAACTTGGCATAGGGATTTGAACCCCTAGCCGAACCCCACTTGTCCCTACCCCATTCTTCGCATTCCCTATAGATAGGAGCAAAGTGAGGGTCCTCGGGATATAATTTCTTTAAGATCTCAATACCCATTAATTTTGAAGACAAAGTAGACACAGGAACGTGTTTTTGAGACAAAGCATCGGTAACCACATTGTCTGTACCCTTTTTGTAATGAATAACATAAGGGAAAGTTTCAAGAAACTCAATCCACTTGGCATACCGTTTGTTAATCTTATCTTGTGCCCGAAGATGCTTCAAGGACCATGGTCCGTTCAGATCATGAATTCTTTAGGCCATAAATAATGTTGCCAAGTGTCCAAGGCTCTAATCAAGGCATACAACTCTAAATCGTACGTAGAGTAGTTTAGAGTTGCTTCTTTGAGCTCTTCACTAAAGTAGACAATAGGCTTCAATTCTTGCATTAAAACCGCACCTATACCAACTTTACTAGCATCACATTCAACCTCAAAAGTCTTGTTAAAATTCGGCAATTGTAACACAGGGGCCGATATGAGCATAGCTTTCAAGCCCTTGAAGGCCTTAGCTTGTCCATCTCCCCACTTGAAAGGTCGATCCTTTTTAATCACTTCGGTCAAGGGGGCGGAAATGGTGCTAAATCCTTTGATAAAATGTCTATAAAAACTAGCCAACCCGTGGAAGATTCTCACTTCACCTATGGTTTTGGGAGTTGGTCAATTTTTGATAGCGTCAATCTTATATTCATCTACTTCGACCCCTATTAAGCTTACCACAAAATCAAGAAATAAAACTTCTTGGACATCAAAAGAACACTTTTCTAAATTAGCATATAACTTCTCCTTTCGGAGGACATCAAACACACATTGTAAATATTTTACATGCTCATCTAAGGACCTACTATACACCAACGCATCATCAAAGTAGACAACAACAAACTTTCCGATAAAAGACTTTCTCACATGATTCATTAGCTTCATGAAAGTACTTGGAGCATTTGTTAGTCCGAATGGCATAACTATCCATTCATAGAGACCGAATTTGGTCTTGAAGGTGGTTTTTCATTCATCACCCAGTTGCATACGAATTTGGTGATAGCCACTCCTCAAATCAATTTTAGAAAACAAACATGGACCACTCAATTCATCAAGCATCTAATATAGCCTAGGAATAGGGTGACGATATTTACCATTATCTTGTTGATGGCTCGGCAATCAATGCACATATGCCAAGTCCCGTCTTTCTTGGGAACTAGTAGCACCGGAACCGCGCAAGGGCTCATACTCTCCTTGATATACCCTTTGTTGAGGAGTTCCTCAACTTGGCACTACAATTCCTTAGTATTCATTGGGTTGCTCCTATAAGCCGGTTTGTTGGGCAATTGTGATCCCGGCATAAAATATAGTTGGTACTCAATTCCCCGAAGCGAGGGCATCCCTTGTGGACATTCTTTAGGAAAAACATCTTCATAATCCTGCAACACACAAGAAATCAAAGGAGAAATAGAAGAATTAGTGGGGTTAGTGTTAAAACAATGTGCCAAAAGAAGCATGGGTGTCTCCTCATCATGATCCACGAAGAGCTTCTTCTTTCTAACCAACATCACCATATTTTTTTCCCTTTGATCTTGAGGCAGCCTCGGATATCCCCACTACCCCACCTATGGGTTCCCCCTTTTTTTCTTTATTTTTAGATTTCTTCCCTTTTTCTTTCAATTCTCTCATCCTTTGATGCAACTCGTTCACTTGTAAAGGCAAAAGTGGATGAAGTGTGACCTTTCAGCCATCCTTCTCAAGTGTATATCGATTAGACCTCCCATCATGTTTGGTAGATCTATCATATTGTCAAGGTCTACCTAACAACAAGTGACACACTTGCATTGGTATTACTTCACAAAGCACTTCGTTGAGGTAGTTTTTTACCTTAAACCGTATCAGACATTGCCTCATGACTTTCAATTCGCCACATTCATTCAACCATTGCAACTTGTAAGGGCTAGTATGAAGTATAGTTGGTAATTTTAAGAAGTTCACCATAGCAACACTAACAACATTTGCACAACTACCACTATCTATCACCAAAGTGCACACACTTCCCTTCATAAGGAATTTAGTATGGAATAGATTCTCCCGTTGGCTAGGATCATCTATCGCCTTACTAATCATAGCACGCCTTACTACAAAGTTTGGAACCACGCACTCCCCTTCTTGTGGATAAGCATCCTCACAATCATCATCATCATTATTATATGGCTCATTTTCGGGTTCCTCTCCATCTTGAGGCTCGACCTCATTCTCTTCTTTTTCAAGACCTACTTCCTCACCAAGGTAATACAATATCCCTTCCCTTAGGATCACATTGCGTCAGTTTGGACATTCATTGGCTTTATGTCCCCAACCTTGGCACTTGAAATATTGGAACCCTTTAGGATTGGGATACTTGTGAGCTTCTTATTGGGGAGGAAATTTATGGACTTTTTTAGGCTTGGACAGCCTTATAGTGGCGGTTTGATCCATGTTTTTGGGCCAACCCAAAGATAGTTGAGCCATATCTTTGCTCCTCGGCCAACCCGAGGTTGATGGTCCCTTTGCCTTGAACGACGACCTCACTTTAAGCTCCCTTTCAATCTCAAAATCGCTTGGAAAATTCCTTCAACGGTATCAAACTTGTGAAGCATCAAATGTGTGGAGATCTCTTTGTTCAACCCACACTTGAACCGAATGATATCATGGCCAATTCGTTCTCCACGATGATCAAGCTTCAACATGAGTTGTTGAAACTCATCATAATATGTCATCACACTTTGATTCCCTTGTCGCAAATTATACAACCTAGCAAGTAACAAATGACAATAACTTTCGGGAAGATACCGTTGCCTCATTAGATATCTCAACCGAAACCATGGTGGTGGTTGTCTATCAATCAACTCATTACCAAGCCGTTTGACATATTCCCACCATGTGTTAGTATAGCCTTCAAATTGAGCTATGGCATAACAACATTTTTTCTTCTCCGATATATTATTCACTTAAAACACTTTATCACACACCGACTCCCAAGCAAGATACACCTCGGGGTCACTTTCACCCTTAAAGATAGGTAGGCACAATTTGATGGTATTGATGCCTACGTCTCTCTCTTAGTGTTGGTTTCCCCATTCTCTATACCCTCAGTATCTTTTTTGATCCACACGTCCCCCTCACATCTCTTATTCCCTCATATAAGCATCGTCAAAGGCTCCATACCCTTCATAATACTCTTTACCATATTCCTCAAAGTGGACGGGATGGTTTTGGACGTTTGGAACTTGATTTGGAGGGATTGGATTTTGTGGAGGTGGTGGTCTTTGGTTTAGTTGAGCTTGGAAGGAAGGGTTCGGATTTTGTGGAGGCATTTAACGTTCGAGTCCCTCTTGCGGAACTTGAAGAGTTTGGGAATGGGTTGGTCTATTGGAATTTCGGTTTAGGGGGTTATGAGTGGTTTGGCTTGCAGCATTTAGTGGAGCTAGTGAAGGATTTGGCAATTGTGGCCATGTTTCGGGAGTAACGGTGGCGGAGGAATTTCTATCATATCTACTTAACGAAACATGTCAAGGAGTAGAAGGAAAAGAGTTCATTTGACTCTCCACTTGTTCTAACCTCCCACTAATAGTCGTCACTTCTCCCCTTATGGCTCCTACTTTCGTACTCAATCTTTCAAGAGCTCAGTTCATAGCCTCAAGAGTGACCCTCATATTCTCCATTTCATTAGAATCCACGGTTTGAGACGTGGTTCCCTCTATTTTCAAGGTATCACCTACACAAGTAACAAATAAGTTAGGTTAAAACCTCTCCTCACTCACACACTCTCGGATCACTCACACTCGAGCTCTACAAGTGTTATTGATTGGCTAGTAACCCATGAATCCTTAAGGTTTGAGTATGCTCTTGTCCAGAGTAGATTCTTGTTTGAAACTCAAAGAATTCTTGTCGGACTAGAGTCAAGGAGTTACAACGTATTCAAACGACAAAAGCACACAAACAAACAATGACACGAATACAAGGCTTCAAATGACTAATTGACAACCTAGTAGGAATGTACTAGCTTGCTAATTAGTTCTCGAGTCAATTAGAAGAAACTAAGAATCAATAATTAGAAACTAGAATATCCAAATTGAGCTTAATTAATGGCGTGAACAGTGATTAAGGTGATGTGGCAGCATGAAATTGGTCACGAGTCCATACATTTTGTTCAACAACTTGAAGACTTAATCTTCACAATTTTGTAATGGATAACTTTGATTTTGGAGGGAAAGTAAAGTCTTGTAAGTTTTCAACTTTTTCCAACTCAAAAAGATGAGGCTTGACTTTACTAGTTCCAAAGACAAGGCTCCTTGTTTTAAGGAAAAAAAAAGTGGTTGTTAAGTCAAGTAAGTGATGTTGGCAAGTCTTTTCACAAACAACTTTACAACTTTGTCTTACAACCCTTTTGGATCTATTTTAGTCTTTATAGTGGTCAAGATCTGAGATGATGAGAAGATCAAGATGAACACCACAACAATACTCAAGAACACAACCACAATTTACCAACAATATCCCACTTTAAAGTCAAGCAACAACACACAAACTCAGCCTACTTCAAGTCCATAACAGCAATGTCAATATATTAAGCTCAACTTAGCTTTAGACACCTTTTGTGTTGATGAGAAAGAAATCAACACAAGAAACAAACCAGACAAATAAAAGAACATCTATATAAAAACACACAAACACCAATCTTGGCCAAGACAACAACATAACACAATTTTCTCGGCCAAGAACAAGATGAACAGATTTCTCTTTTTTTTTGGAATTTTCATATTTCAGCAACCTTTTTTTTTTCTTATTTTTGGTATTTTTCAATTACCAAACCTAAGATTGATTTTGTTGGAACAAAATCAACCATAAGTTTTGATACCAAATGATATGAGACCAAGCTCACAACACAAGAAATAAATAACAACAAGAACAACAAGATGAACAACAAGTGCTAGTGAATCGAAATTGGCCACACACGGCTTCACTAGTCTTTAAGAGTCACGTTTTTAGAATAAGAAGATGATATTAACAACAAGAACAATCAAGTCAATAATAAAGCTAGTGAATTGAAAGAGCCTCACACGGCTTCACTAGACTTCAAGATTCCAACAACACAAGATTGACAAGATTACAAGAGAGATAGTAACTTGACACACAATATCCAATGATCTAAGAACCCTAACAAGAGAAAGGACCCTAAGCTTAATGAATATTAATACTAAGCTCTTACTTTGACCAATAGGAACTCAAAGAACCCAAGACCCTAGTTTCTAGCCAAGAGACAACACTAGTATCACTCTAATAGTGAGTTTTAGGAATTGGGGTTTCTCCAATGGAAGAGAGAAGTTCTAAAATATTACAAAGTGTTTGTTGTCTTCCAAAATATGAATGAACTAAATCAAAAATAACCCTAACACTATCTATTTATATTAGTCCACAAAAGGAGATAACAAATGACCATCCTACCCTTGCCAAGGGGTGGCCTTGGAGTGTAAGTTTATTACACTTCAAGGCTCCTCTTCACACTTAAAAACATTTAATACATTGGAAGGCTCAAGTACCAAGTCACACACGGCCATTTGCATGAACATAACTTGGAGTTTTTTTAACTCCTAAGCTTGGCTACGTGTGAATGGTTGTGAACTTGTTGGACAGCTTGTAGAACTTTTTGGACAGCTTGGTACACTCGTATCAACTAATCTGTTGAACCAGGTATGTTATCTGATGCAACATATAATCAACCGTTGAACGGATGAGTAAACCATTAGAAACCATAAAATAGATCATTAATCTGTTGCACCAAGTAGTTTATATATTGCAACATATAACCAACCTGTTGCAACGGATGAGTAATTCGTTAGAAACCATAAAAATAGATCACTAATTTGTTGCACCAGGTATGTTATCTGTTTCAATATATAACTGACCTATTGCAACGGATGAGTAATTTGTTGGAAATAATAAAAATAAATTACTTATCTGTTGAAACATATCACTCATTTGTTGCAAAATGAGTTATCTGTTGGATTAATATTATTTAGATTTCTTTCAAACAGAAGAGTCATTTGTCGCAACAGATGAATGATTTGTTAGATTGTTTATCTATTGCATTAGATTTTCATAGTTGCATCAGATTTTAATCTGTTGCATCAGATGTTTTCATCTGTTGCATCAGATGTCTTCATTTGTCACATTAGATGTTTCATCTGTTGTAATACTATTTCTACCAAGACAAACAATAAATCAACTCAGCAACACCAACACATCACACACACACACATACTAAGAACATCAACTGTGAACAAAAATCACCAATAAATTCGAATCAATAGTATGACAACAAGAAGAAGAAATGCCAGAAATTAAGATTTTATTCAGTCCACATTTCAATACTAGATGAGTAGTTGGCTCAACTTCCTCTATTTCTTCATAATTTTTTACCTATGAAAAAGAAAATGGGACAACAAGAACTTGAAGTTGTTGTCGCCGGAGAAGTCTTCACGTCGATTGACGATTGAAAATTGAAAGGAAACTCGCCCGACTATTTTTCGCCGGAGGTTGAAGTCGCCGAGGATTGAAGGGAGAAATTTACAAAACTGTTGGTTGGGAGAGAGTTAAGAGAAGTTGTAGAGAGAGAGGGGGGGAGACTGGTTGATTTGGATTGAAGAGGGGTGAGGGTTGATTTGTATTTTTAAAAAGATTAGAGAGTTTTGAAAATATTAATCAAGTTCATAATTAACTTAATGAAGTTTTCTAATGATATTTGACCCATTAAGTTGGTCAATGTCACCAATCCTTCATTCAAGATTTAAAAACATCTTTCCTTCAATTTTCTCTGGAGAGTTTTCCCAGATTTTGAATTACAACTTTTACGGAAAAGGTTAGATAGAAAATCTAACTTTCATAAATTTGTACTGATTATTCTTTTTTGGAATAACTATTTATAAAATGGTTCTTTCTTTCCTTCATCTTCTTCTTTGCTTTTTTTTTTACAATTTGTGAACTTTTTATACTACTGTTTAGAGATCTCTTTTGAATAAATAAAAATCTTACCAAAAAAATAACATTACACCACTGTCTAAATATTTTGGATTAAACTTCCAAATAATATTATTAATCATAACTCCTAAATATGATATTTACTATATAATTATTAAAAATAAAGACGAAATCCAACTAATAGCCTTAAAAAAGATATATTTGTAGATCAATTTTTTTCTGCAAACACGCCATAGATTTATATATACTAGTTGAATTGCACGTATCTCGCACGTGTAATACAATTTTGTCTATTGTGAAAATTTTTAATAAAGTGCAGAAAATTCAAATCACTTCTCAAAGATCCTCACACTTTAATATAATAATGTAAACATAACATATATTTTATTGTAAGTACATATATATTTTACAACCAGAAATTTCAAGTGATTAATGAATCGTTACTTTTGCTTTTGTCATGCAGTACCTCTTTTCCTTGTTGCTAGAGGCTAAGATAAACGCATCGATTTGAACCATATTTGTATTACAATTATTTTTTTTATTTTTTCTATTTATAAAATCTTTCGTTATTTTTAAAGTTAAATCTTAGAAAATCTTTGATTACTTACTTAAAACTTTTAAAAATTTGATAGTTCTTATATTTTTCTTATTCTAATGCTTTCATATTTATTTCTAGATTTTTTAAATCTTCTTAAAATCAACTTTAGTTGATTTAGAATTCTTAAACCAATGAAAAATGTATTAGTTGTCATTAATTCTAATGTCTTTTGATAAGGAAATGTTTTACTATAAATATTTAATTAATTTTCAACTCTTAATTATTAGAAAAATAGTGAAAAAGACTATTTTGTTTAAAACAAAGACTTTTAATGAAGGGTAAAAAACTCAAATACTATTTTTAAGGCAGTTCACACTTTTAATATGGTATAGATAAAGGAAACGAACAAGCAACATAGTAGCACACCCTACAGAACAGAAACCTAGCACACTACGGAAAGGAACAAACTTCTTGCATTATTTAAGTAGGTAGTATTGTACATAAAAAAGGGAAGGGGTGCACTGATATAAGATGAAACTACGAAGATGAAAATAACACGAAAATAAAGGAAAACACTAAATAAGAAAATATAAAACTAGGAAACAAAGGAAATGGAAACAACAAAAGTAAAGGATATATAGAATGACACAAGAAAAGGAACATAGGCAAACCACAATATACTAAATTGAGGCCCTCAAACGTAATCCAACTGCAAGCACCAATTTTCTTACAAAGGCGCCGAGCAAAAATAATCCACTTGCAACCTAAGTTTCTCAACAAATCAATAAGCTCCCAACAAGCTTAAAAACACACGCAAGTATATCACACATTATCATTCATCAACTATATAAAAATGAAGAAAAACCAGCTATTTATAGCCATGACCAATGGGTTACTTATTATAAGATGGGCCCAAAAGTGACCCTAAATATCAAGTGGGCCCAAAAGTGACCTTTAATGTCAAATGGACATATGTTAGCACATATGCTCTCTCGTGTCCCCGTGCTATCATCCAGATACGATATTGCTCAATACTCTCTTGGGTGATATCATCAAATGTAGCTCAATCCCAAGGTATCCTCCAATCACATACTTGTTTCCATAGGATGAACAAGTCATGGATCCTTAGGTTTGGTCCTTGAAGCATAGATCCCAAAAAAGTGGACAAAAGAGTGAAGTTGATTAGTCTTGTATCATCCTCCCTTTATTGAAAAGGATTCATTGAATCCAACTCTTTTATCAACTTGTCATCATACTTTTCAATCTTGGAATCCTTTCGATAGGCCTTCAAGATCATTTTCATAAAGCTTTCTCCTCGCATCTCCCTTTGAGATTGTTTGTTCATAAACCTGCACAAGTGAAGGAGTGATACTAGGTAAAATGCTAGTATCATGGTTAATAGGCCTAATTTGGGAAGAATCATTGCGTAATTTGATTTGGATTGGCAAAACAATGTCTTGTGGAGCTTGGTTTGTTTTTGTTTGGGTTGAGGGAACATGTTTTTGAGGTCTTGGGGCACAATTTTGATGGATGAATCCCGGTGTAGTGGCGGTTGTTAGGTTAATAAGTCGGTTATCCATGCTCGCCAACTTATCTTCAATACGTGTCATGGTTTCATTTATTTTATCTTTGGTTCATTGCATTTTCATGAGAGCTTCCATAAGAGTATCAAGGGTTGCTCCACCCATGACTCTTAGTATATGGTAGAAAGAAGATGAAGCAATTATAGATGACTCATTTAAAAGTAAAAGAATTGACTCAATTAAGAAGCAAGGATTTGAATTCAAGAGTTAAACTAAGAAAACAATATATAAAAAAAAATACAAGGAATTAAGATACAGGAGGAAAATGGACAAACATTAATTAAACAACAAGTAGATTAAGTTTTAGTTGTTTATTAGTATAAGAATCAAAAAGGTGAAAAGATGAATTAAGAGATGGATATAATGGATTTGAAACTGAACAAATGAATTTTACAGAGTTGATATGTGGTCAATAGGACTTGAGGTGTGTTTAAGGTGTTCTAAGCAGCCTTGGCGTACATCAAACGCATGCCAAACGCAGAGGGAACTGTTTTGAGGTGTCGCAGCATGCTGGGCGTAGGTTGAAGGCAGGTTGGACGCAGATGAAAGTTCCTTTACTAGTTTGACCTACTTAGGATGTATAGAAGCATCCCAAACACAGGTCCAAGTTAGCCTAAAGGCAGATTGGCCAAACAGCTTGCAAATGGGGTCAAATTGTACCGTTTTATACTTTCAATGGTCCCCCTTTGGCCTCTTCTTTGAAATATTCTTTAGGATCTTCAAAAGGTGCTTTGTACCAACACTTTTGTACATATTTTCTTTCTATTTTTAGGTTCAAACACAAACTTTTTAAGGAAAACTCAAGATGAAGATTTGAATCTCCTCAAGAACACTAAGAACTCAAAAATCTCTAACTCTTCAACCCTTGTTCAGAATGCGATGAAATTTTGAACTTAAGCTCTTTTCCTCCTTATAATCTCATTCCAAGCATTATTTTGCTCAAATTCTTAACCAAAAATTTCAGATTTTAAAATCACTTTCAATCTTCAAACTTGAGCTTCTCAACAATGGTAGATCCTCTGACTTAACTTCGATTGAGCTCAAATTCAAGATTTAGACTCTAATAGTGTTAGGGAACAAGAATCTAACACTAAAAACATAAGAAAACAACAAAATCAAAGACTCAAATTTGACTTAAGGGCAAAAACATGACTAATGAATTTTTTTTGGTATTTTCAATTTGTCAACATAATTAGATCCAAGATTAACTTTGTGGGAACGAAACAAGCTCGACTCTGATACCAAATGATATGAGATGAAACTAAAAAGATGAAAATAACACAAAAACAAAGAAAAACACTAAATACGAAAACACAAAACAAGGAAACAATGGAAATGAAAGCAACAAAAGTAAAGGATACAAACCACAATATACTAAATTGAGGCTCTCAAACGTAATTCAACTACAAGCAACAATTCTCTTATGAAGACCCCGAGTGAAACTAATCCACTCGCAACCTACGTTTCTCAACAAATCAATAAGCTCCCAACAAGCTTAAAGACACTCGCAAGTGTATCACGCATTATCATTCAACAACTATTTAAAAATGAAGAAAAACTTAATTATTTATAGTCATGAGATACTTATTACAAGATGGCCCAAAAGTGACCCTAAATATCAAGTGGGCTCAAAAGTGTCCCTTAATGTCAAATGATCATATGTTAGCACATATGCTCTCCCGTGTCCTCATGCTATCATCCAAATGCGATGTTTCTCATACTCCCTTAGATGATATCAAATGTAGATCCTTACCAAGGTATCTTCGAATCACATACTTGCTTTCCTAGGATGATCAAAGCCATGGATCCTTAGATTTGGTCCTTGAAGCATAAATCTCAAAAGAGTGAAGCTAATTCGTCTTGTATCATACATCCTAGGAAAATCTGTATCATGAGTAAACTGTTTGCCATGCTTGGCTAGAAGATCAGCCACATGGTTGGCGTAGAGGGGCCAATGGTATAACTGGTAATGTTGTGATTTATCCAAGAGGTCCCTGCAAGCATTAAGCAATATCAGGTATTTCAAGGAAGGATTACATAAGCAAAAGCAATTTCTGCAAATCAATATCAATATTAAGTTTCGTTATATTGTGAGAGTGTGGCTATAGGATACCATAATAAAGACCAAGTAATTCAGTATGTAGAACCGCTGTTGAAAAAAGAGGTTGGTGATATCCAAAGATACAATTAGATCTATCATCTCAGAAAACACCGACCGCACGGCCATACTTAGTTGCAGATGAGCATGCCTTATCAATATTTAATTTAAGAAGCCCAGGTGGTGGTGGGGACCGAGAGGCAAATGGGCGGGGCGTAGAAGTAAAGCCTTATAAAGAGGAGGACTTGGCTAACGTCCTAATTCAGTGGCAAGAAAAATAACAAATGTTGGGGATGTGAAATCACGTCGGTTTTAAAAGATATTTCTACTGGAGGTAAGCCAGATGGCGAAAAGAATATAAGGAATAATATTAGCTCCAAGAACTTGAACACGAGGGGATAAGGTATAGGAGGTGGGGCAAGACATTGTATGCGAAGTCATTGAAAGTGATCGATAGTGTGGGTGTCTATGCAAAACAGATTTCAGATGTGTTTGGAGGTTTGGGGGGGGGGGGCAATAAAAGAAAAGGTGGAGAGCATCCTCACCAAGGTGTGACTGACGGTGCAAGTTGCATCCAGAATAAATATGGTACGACCGAAAAGGAATACGTGAGTAGAAAGTCGTTGATTGAAGAGGAGCCAAAGGAAGGATTTGATTTTATTAATGAAAGAAAGACGTCAGATCCATTGAATTGGTGCTAAAGGGGAAAGTAGGCACTGGCAATGGAAAATTGTTGGATGACATAGGTGCCCAAAAAGGTTGATCGCAGATAAGAGAAGGAATTAGCGGCGCAGAATGAATGAGATGTAGGATGTCAGGTGGTAGTTCAAATAAGAGTGAGGTAGGACACTAGAAATGATTTCGAATAAATGAGGAGAGTGGAAGTTTCGGTTCATGGGGAAAGAGTGGGCCGGATATGAGTTTCTTAAGGGAGTATGAGGGAAAATTCCATTTGTCCTATCAAAGGGAATGAGATGCACCAGAAGTGACATACCTGACAGTGTCGTAGCGAATGAAAAGCAGCATCTTAGCAATGTTTCTCCAAATATATGAGTGATGCGGTTTGGCAAAAATGATAAGAAGTTCAGTCGTAGAGCATGATAGGTAGAGACAATAATATTTAGCTAGGAACACAGAGGTCTAAATGGAACAAGGTTGAGTAAGAAGACGTCAACGCAGACTAGCAAGAAGAGCGTGATTTTTTGCACGTAGATCGGAAAGGCCCAGACCATCATGGGATTTGGGGTGGTGATATATTTTTAGTTAATTAAGAAAAGTTTGTGCTTATCAGTGGTGGAGGCCCAAAGAAAGTGTCGTTTGATTTGCTCAATATGGTGGATAATATTAGAAGGCAGGAGATTAAGTTGCATGACATAGGCAGGGGTTACATTTAAAGTAGAGCGTAGGAGAACAGTTTATCCAGAAAAACCGAGGAACCTACCTTTCCAACCCGAGAGCTTAGTATTAATACGATCAATGATGAATTGATAGATGCAGATTTTGGGTGGTAGTTTGGCATGATAAAAGCTTAAGTATTTTCCAAAGCATATGGAAGGAGAAATATTTAGCATGTGTGTAAGAGTAGTTTGAAGGTCAAGAAAAACACTCTTAGAGAAAAGAAATTTTGATTCATAAATATTTTTTCGCTGCCCCGAGAGAAGTTGGAGATCGTTAAAGACATTGATTACAGAGGTGGCACTAGTAGTAGGGGCTTGACTAAATCGGACAAGATCGTTAGCAAACAATAAATGGGAGATGGCAGGGTGGAGTGGGAGGTGAGGGGTACGGTGGGGGAATGTGATTAAGTGTGATAAGCTGCTAGGCACGATGGTGAGTAGCATGCTCAGTGCTGCAAGACAACGATTCCATGCAAATAATAAAAAGGTAGTGAGAAAATGGACCACCCTAGCGGATGCTACGACTAGGTTGAAAGAAAAGAGTAGGCTGACCATTAACTAGCACAGAAATGGACAAGGTAGAGACGCATAATATAATGAGTTAGATAAGAGGCGGGAAAGTTAAGTTGAATTAGGGAAGAGCGGAAAAAAGATCATTCAAGATGATCAAATTCAAAAGTTTTTTCTAAGTCTAACTTGAGCAGCGTCGCACCTGTGCAGTGTTTCTTGTTCTAAAAGATTGCAATAATGTTGGAATACTTGTCCAACATTATTGATACTTCTGCCAAAAACCCTTAAGAAGTAAAAAAAGAAACAATAAGAAAGAAAATACAAAAGAATTTAGATTAACTATTTTAAGTTCTAATATATATACATATACAAAAATACTTAGGGTTCGGAATGGAAGAAATATTTTTCATGTTAATTGTTTAAAAAAAGAAAAAATCCTTTAAACTTAAAATTCTTCTCCCACCCTTGTAGCCCCATTCCGACTACCCCACACTCAGACCTGTCTCATTAGTATTTGTCATGATTATATGCAAATAGTTTAAAATTTATTTTTTTGCTTACTTATCATGTACTATTGAATTAAAAAACAAGTACGGAAATCACCTATTTTTATTAACAGTATTTTTTAAAAGAAAATATTTTCCTTCATACCAAGAGACATCCTTAATGTATACTTTGGTTGGGGATTTTTTTTAATCGAAAAGCACCTTTCCGCTTAAAAAAAGAAAAAGAAAAATCTTATATTTATAAAATTCTTCTCCTAGGAGAAAGTTCACTTTTTTATTTATTTTTCAAATTTTTATACATATTCAGTATTATTAAAACTCGACTAAATTTGAATTCGAGTCGAAAGATCTTATATTAAAGAGTAAAACGCTTTCTAATAAAAATAACTTCGTAGATTCAAATTCAAAACCTCTGATTAAGAATGAAATTACATATTACTCCACCACAATCCTTGTTGATCACTCTATTTCTTTTTAAACCGAACTTTCTATAAACGTATTGACTTTACATTTTATATATGTCATTATTTTTGTGCAAATTTAATATTGAGATTTAAATTATCATTTATTAAGCATGACTTGGATGACCTCAAGAATTATCCAAGCAAATCACTAGCAACAAATATTAGTAGTCTCTAGATCTGCCGGATACGTTGGTTAAATCTAGAGGTGTCAAACGGGTCGGGCCGGGCTAACTCAAAACTGACCCTTTTATTTTAATCGAATTGCGGGCCGGTTAAGGGCCGGGTTTGACGTTAATCGATTCGGGCCGGGTCAAACAATAAAAAAATTAAAACTCACCCTAACCCGGCCCACTTAACCCTACCCGGTCAAACCCACCAAAATCTGGTCAAACCCGGTTAAAAATCGGTCAAACCCGTTTAAAAAATAAATAAAAAATCCAATATACACTATATACACTCCAATATACAATATATTTTTTAAAAAAAATATATAAACAATTACACATATATACGTACCATTCAATATATAATTATATATGACTATACGTACTACTTTAAATAAAACATATGCTATAATAGTATAATATATATATATATATATACACTACAATATATATATATATATATATATATATATATATATATATATATATATATATACTAATTTATAAAACATATACACATGTATACGTTAAATATATACTACTTTAGAAGATATATACACATATATATGCACCATTCAATATATATGTACTACTTTAAATAAAATATATACTACAATATACATATATATATATACAACAATATGTATATATATATAGTTACATACTAATTTATAAAACATATACACTTGTATACTTTAAAGATATACGTCTATAGAAGATATATACACATATATAAGCACCATTCAATATATATGTACTACTTTAAAAAAAGTATATACTACAATATATATACTAATTTATAAAACATAAAGTAATGTATACGTTAAATATGTACGTCTATAGAAGATCTATTCACATATATACACTCTATTCTATATATATGTAATACTTTAAATCAAATATACTATAATATATATACATTACAATATATATTTGTATAGTTATATACTAATTTATGAAACATATACAAATGTATACGTTAAATATACACGTCTATAGAAGGTCTATTCACATATATACACTCTATTCTATGTATAATTGTATATGTAATACTTTAAATGAGATATACTACACTATATATACATTACAATATATAGTCATGTATACGTTAAATATACACTTCTATAGAAGATCTATTCACATATATATACACTCTATTCTATGTATATGTAATACTTTAAATGAGATATACTACAATATATATTTGTATAGTTATATACTAATTTATAAAATATATACACATGTATACGTTAAATATACACTTCTATAGAAGATATATGCACAAATATACATAACATATGCTACTTAATATAATAAATTAATAATATTTGGTAGTAAATTAATAATATATTAGAAGTAAGTTTTTAATTTAAAGTAGAAAACTAGAAATTCAATTTAAAATTTTAAATCATTAAATAAAAAAAAATAAAAAACAAGGACTAAGGAGTGAATGAATTTGGGGAATTTTATTGATTGCAAATGATCCAAAATTTATAATTTACATGAATGAAAAATCTATAAATTATGCATCATTTTTTTCAACTCATTCATGTTAATATTAATGGGAACTTGCATAGGATAGTCGATGTCAACGGGGGCAAAACCATGCATTGGACTTGATTCTGCTGAGTTCTCCCGTGAAGTCATAATTTCTTTAAGTTTCAGCTCGTCGCTCGGCTCCGGTTCCATTCCTTGGTTTCTTCTTTCCTCTCTAATCCAATCTCTAAGGCAAACTAGAACATTCATTGCATTGCTTCCCAATGAGTGTCGGTTGTCTCCAAGCTGCTGTCGTCCCTGACTAAAGGCGCTCTCTGATGCAACGGTTGACATTGGAACATTCAAGATAGCTCTAGCTAATCTTGAAAGCACAGGATATTGTGTTTCATTACTCCTCCACCAATCCAACGTGTTGATCCGTCGTCTGCGATCCTCTGGTGCCGTCCGAAGATAATATTTCAGCTCTTCCCGATAAGTTGATGTGCAAGTTCTCTCATCAACACTGTTCCAACAATTTAAATCATAAAACGAATCAGAAAAATCACTATGTGCCGGCCTTTTAAAAGATGATGGCTCCTCGGGAGGATGAGGTGCGACAGTTGGAGTGATATTTGTAGGTACGGCTAAATCAAATAAATCAGCATAGTGATTATATAATTTTTCTATGTAATCCTTTGCATCAGCCGTAGCCGTCCACAAATCAGGTTGTACTTGTTCAAAATCATGGTTAGTATTTATTTCTAAGTTAGTATAAATAAGAGTACTAAAGTGACACATATGATTATATTTCATGCACGAATTTAGCATAACACCAACCAAGTAAATAGGGGGAATCGGGAAAAAATATTTTTTAAATTTCGTAAACATGGCGCCAACAGCTTCTTTATAACCTTCTTTATTTTTATATTCTTTGAGCAAACCAGAAATATCGACTATTTATGCCAAAATATTACAAGCAGTAGGATAATAAGCACCGGAAAATTCAACCGTAACTACATAAAATTTTTCTAAAAACTTAACAAGATCATTAATTACAACCCAATCAGAATTATGTAGCATGCAATCAGCAGAATCAGCAAATGAACCGCAATGTTAGTTAAAAGCTAGTGTAATAGGAATTCTATATTTATAACAAGTTTTTAAAAATTCATACGTAGAATTTCATCTAGTATCAATTTCCTCAGGCATCAAAATCTGTGTAAGTCCATTTTCTTGACATTTAACTTTAAATTCTCTAATTCTCGATCTATGATTATTTCCTTGAATAAAACCAACGGCAAGACGAATTTTTTCAATATAAAGCTCAAAAAACTCAAGACCATCTTTTACAATTAAATTATATATATGACATGCACACTTAATATGAAAAATTTCAGGCAAGGGCGGAGATAGCGTAGATTTTATTTTTGTTATAGCAGTCTTGTTGTTAGAAGCATTATCAAAAGCAATACATAAAATTTTATTTTCGATACCATAATATCCGGCAATTTTAACAATAGAATCAACAATAAATTGTCCAGTATGTTTACGATCTTCATCATATAAAAAAACAAGAATACGTTTTTGCATCACGAAATTACTATCCATCCAATAACAAGTAACGGTTAAATAATCATTTTTATTTACAGCACTATCAAGATCCGAAGTTAGGGACAATCTACATTGAATATTTTTTAACAATGTTGATAAATAAAAATAATATTGTGAATGGAGTCTAAAAATATCAAACCGATAAGTAGTTCTAGGAATACCATTAAACATAGGATTATAAATTGCTTGTATATAACGAATAAAGGCATCAGAAGAAGGAAAACTAAAAGGCAAACAACCCACAGCTACCATTTTAGCTATTTCTTCCCTGTCCCTCAATTTATTATACTTCTTCGATACGTGACCGGTTGCTGGGTCCATTCTAGTTTGCGTTGACCCACCAACATCCCCACCACCTTTTGCAATATTTAACTCTCTTTTGTGATCTTCAGCTATATGTCTCATTCACGTACCCGTATCCCCTTGCTTGCCTCCACTTCTATACTTATATATTTGTTGATAAATATTGCATTGCACCTCAATATCTGATATACGTTCAAAAAATTGTCATGCAATACTAGTTCTTTTACGAGGTTTTGGGGCACTGGGAGGACGGGAAGGGAGATTAACTGATTCAGATCCAACGTTAGCATCTCCTACTGCGGGTGTCTCAGCAATATTTTCATTATCTTCGTCTAAATTAACCGCATCTACGTCATTTTCTTCTTCTATACCATAATTTTTCTGAATTTCTATATAATCCATATCGTGAGCACCTACACCTATTTCTTCCTCAAAAGGTGTACCAAGCGGTACCGGAGGCGAAGGCACACGGGTATATCTACTACTTGAATTACCTCTACCGCTAGTAATTCGCTTTATACTACCACTACCGCTTCCGGGATAAAAAATTTTAACACCTTTAGTAGCGAGGTTTCTTAATTTATCCATAATATAAATTAAATTAAACTAAAAATATTCAAAATACACAAATATAATAAAATTAAATATTAAACAATTAATACAATAAATAAAAATTAAACGTAAGAGATGGAACGACAATACCAAATTTTGGAAGTATCCAAAGATTGCGACTTTAGAAACTTCCGCTCGTACTTTGTAAACGAAAAAGTAAAAAATTAAAGTGAACATTGAGAATTGAGAATTGAGATTTAAGAGAGAATGAGATTTGAGAGAGTGAAAAATTGTGTGAAAAATAATTTGAAGTTGTAGGGTATTTATAGATTTTTTTTTTGGATTAAAAAATATTTTTTAAAGGTTTTTTTTTTTTTAATAAATGGGCCCAAACTAGTCCTTTGGACCCAAAAACGGCTATATAGCCTTTGGGCCAACGGCTAGTTTGGCCCAAAATCCAAAATATCTTCTTTTTTTTTAATTTTTTCGGATCGGGCCGATTAACCGACGGGCCTGGACTGGGCTTAGTCCGGACCGAATTAACCGGACCTATTTTAACAAAATAATCGACCCGAGATCTGAAACCCTAAAACCTTAGAGCTCACTTGACCGAGCCAAATTGGGCCGAGTTAGATAGTCGGGTCGGACCCGGCCCACTTAACACCCCTAGTTAAATCTCAATCCCCATCACTTTGTCGCTTTGGTGGATCTTATCCTCTTTGTCTCTGACTTCGCCCAATTACATTGTTTTTACAAATGGATAGCGTCTCATTTATGTGGAGCCAATCCATTTATACTATCTATTTGGTGCTTGTAATTTACAACTAGATATTATAATCCGTGTCAGCACAAGTTGAACATATATTATTTATATTTTTTATTTTATATAGTATAAATAATATTTGGAGTGTCAATCAAATTTTTCTTAATATAAATTTTTAAATAATTTAAATTGCTAATCATTGTAATTTATAATATTTTTATGTAATTTAATAATTTATGTTACTCGTTTTATTCTAATTTTAAGATTTAGTGAGTCAGTCAAATTTTTTTACTATTATTTTTTAAAATATTTTAAGTTGTTAATCTTTTTTATTTTAGTATTTTTTAATGTAATTTCAAATAATTTATGTTACTTATTTTATCGCAATTTATGTGACACTATTAGAATTTCAAAAGTCAATCATATTTTTTACTATATGTTTTTAAAATATTATAAAATGTTAATAGTTATGACTTATAATTATTTTTTTACATAATTTTTAAATATAAGTAAATAAATTAAAATAAATAAAATACTAAATTTTTAAAACATGTTAAATTCGAAAACATCATTTGGATCAACAAATTACTAAATTAAAACAATAAAACATGCAAATTATAAAATGTCAAAACTATCCCGAATTTACGTGGCATAAATATAATTTAGATAATCAATCAAATTTTTAATATGTTTTTAAATATTTTAAATTGTTAGCTATTGTAATTTATAATATTTTTATGTAATTTCAAATAATATATGTTACTCTCCTTATCCAAATTTTTGTGGCATTGATATTCAATTATATTCTTAAAATAATTTAAATTTTTAATTATTATGATTTATAATATTTTTTCTTCTATTCCACTTTAAGTAGCTCTGAAATAAATTCGAGAGTCAACTAAATTTTATGATTGAAGCAGCGAAGTGGATATGTTCTAAATAACTTATAATACCTAACTAGAAGTGATATAGCAAAATTACTATGAAAAAATATTTGTGAAAAAAAATTTAAATGAGTCTCATAAAAGATGTCATGTTAATTTAAAATATCAAGAATTAATTTATCATTTTATGTCAATTTTATTTTTATTAAATATTATTAAATTTTTAATACCTAAATTACTTATAATAATTAATTAGGGGTGATATAGTAAAATTACGGTTGAAGCAACTGAAGTAGACATGTCATAAATGTCTATTTTACCTTTTTTATTAAATATTATTAATTTTCTTATATGTAAATGTCTTACAATAATTAATTAGGGGTAATATAGTAAAATCATGAAGCAAACATACTTGTGAATTTTTTTTAAATAAGTCTCATATAAGATGTCCTATTAATTTAAAACATCAACAATTGATTTATTATTTATATCTATTTTATTATTTATTAAATATTATTAATTTTTTATTACCTAGATGATTTATAATAATTAATTTGAGGTGATATAATAAAATTGTGATTGAAGCAACTGAAACAGACATGACATAAATTTCTATTTTACCTTTTTTAATTAAATATTATTAATTTTCTTATATATAAATGACTTAAAATAACTAATTAGAATAATATAATAAAATTATAGAGTAGCTGAAGCATGTGAAGAAGCACGCATGTTGACGAAGGTTTCCTGCTTCTTTACTCTTATTAATAGTAGTAATAGTAATATAACATGCATTATGTGCTTGTGTTATAAGATATATGCAGATCTATTAAAAAAAATGATAAAATTGATTGGAAAATTACGAATTTCTAGACAATTAGGATTTTGATTTGATAGTGAGTTATTCTAAATTCAAACATGAAAAAGGTAATCTCTTAAATAAAGGTACTATAATTTTTTTTTTAAAAAAAGATTCTTTTGGTGTGGGTGCCATGTCAAAGTTAGGGGTGTACATAGGTCGGGTTCGTTCGATTTTTCATTAAAATATAACCAAATCAATAATATCAGTTTTCTAAATCTACAAACCAAATCAAATCAATGTACAATCGATTTTTTTGTTTCGATTTTAGACGGATTTTTTCATTTTCTTGGTTTTATTACAATTATAATGTGATTGAAGAAAAAAATTAAATATTTTCACTAAAACTATAAAAAATTACGGGCATAGAGTAGTTTCAATTAAAATTAAGTTGGTAAATTACTAGACGTCTAAACTA
The DNA here is from genome assembly GCF_002878395.1 of Capsicum annuum. Classification (NCBI taxonomy): domain Eukaryota; kingdom Viridiplantae; phylum Streptophyta; class Magnoliopsida; order Solanales; family Solanaceae; genus Capsicum; species Capsicum annuum. The sequence continues at coordinate 189,181,127 of NC_061116.1, read as the reverse complement.
CTATCTCTCAAAGTAATATATGTGGATACCCAGTGATTCAATTTCTAAGTCACTAGTCACAGTAGCTTGTATGAAAGTTCCCTTCTCATAAAATGTGAGCATACAAAAGAAAGAAGAATTTGAGACAACGTATTAAAAACTTAACACTATAAAGTAATTAATTATAACATAATTCCATAAAAAAAGAGAGAAAGAAAAGAAACAAACCTAAATCACAACTTGACGAATGAGCAGAATGAGAAAAATAAGATGAGGAAATAATAAGAACTCTCTGAAAATTTGGAAAGTAAAATGTAAAGTGAAGCAATTGAAGAGTTTTAGGTTTTTATATTAATATTGAGCTTTGTATTAATTTGTTATTAATGGATAAATATTATAATTAAAGGCCCAAGAATATATATCTATTTTCTGAATATAAAAAAGTAATAAAAGTAATTAGAAAGTAGATTATAAGTAATATTTTTTTACGTATAAACAATTAAAAATATATATGTATTATGTCGGTTCAGTTTAGATTCGGTTTGATTTTATTTTTGTTAATACCAAACCAAACCAAGAATGATCGGTTTTATTTTGCCAACACCAAACCAATCAAACCAAAGCATAAGTTGATTTTTTTCCTCGATTTGATTTGATTCATCGGTTTGGTTTGACTTAACGATTCAGTTTGTACACCCCTAATCAAAGTAATGAAATTACAATAAGGATCAATGATAGAGAGAGAGTAGAAGTATGATGAGTTGACTAAGATTCCTCTACTTTTAATTAATATTTTGATGTATTTGAATCTGGAGAATAAAAGACATCCCTGATAAAAAGCTCTTAAATATGACATGTCCACATAAATTTAAATTTGTTTAGCCATAGAATATCCAACCTCGTATGATTGTTTAAGAGAAGACTATTAACACAAATGACATATGCCCCCTCAATAATAATTAAAGTATAAATAACATAAATATCAATTCTTTTGAAAGTAATTATATTCTCTCCCATTTTTTAAATTATTTTATTCTCTCTTCCTATTAATATAAATAACATAGCCGACATATACATAACATTCTGTGTATATGTTAGGATTTTTATAATATGTTTAGAGAGTTGAAATTTTTTATAATATTAAAAACATAAGTTATATATTTATATAATTTTTAAATAATTAAAGCATGGTGGCTCATAGATAATCAAATGACCTTGAATTGTTAGAAAAAAATATATTAAAATTATCCTAAATTATATTTGAAAGGTCAATTTTATATATAAACTAATTTAACAATTTATTACACACCTAATTTTATTAAAAGTGAATTAATAGCCCCTTCAAACATTCAAATCCAGGCACACAACTCTACGTGTAAAATACATGCCTACCAAATAAGTCCAAGCCGCAAATGTAGTTTTTGTACTTTTTCACTTTTTATTCAACCATTTTTTTGCCTTTATCTTCTTCTTCTTTTTTTCACCTAAAGTCATGTGTTCTCAAGAACCACTATAATGTCATCTTCTTGGTACAAAATCAGCAAAATCAAGCAACAACTTCATCAAATTTGTAGCACCATCACCACCTAATGCGTCATCCATCATCAAATATCACATAATTACTGTCACCAAAAATCAACAAATCTAACCACTAACTTCACCATCCGCAACATCAAGAAGGATTTTGAGCAATTATAATGTACTATTATTGATTTTGAGCAAAATTAAAAGAGAATTTTTATTGAAAAAAAAAAGATAGATCTAAAAAAAAAAAATTAAAAGATTGAATTTTGCGCAAAATCTAAAAAAAAATCAAAGAAAGGATAGAAATATGGAAATAATTGAATAATTGATGCTCGACTTGATGGATTTGATGATGGATGAAAGAAGGTGTGATCAATTTTAAAAGTCTCATCAAAAATATTTTTTGACTTAGGACAATTTCACCCCTCAATCTTATTTTCTATTTTTCAACCAAAATACTATCATGAAAAGATCATTTTTTTCATCAACCATAATAAAAAAGGAGTGATTGTGATTAAACAGAAGAAGATGATGGAGATATGGAATGGCGTAAAGGAGAGTGTGCGGGGTGGTGGTGTAAAAAGTATTCTTTGGATTTATTTTTTCTATTAGACGTGCCTTTTTTTTTAATATTATTTTTTATTTTAGGGTGATGTTAAATTCACTTTTATTAAGAAGTGTGTAATAAATCATCATATTAGTTAGGTGTGTAATAAATCTTTCGAGTATAATTTAAAATGATTTTGATGTCTTAAAAAGAAAAAATTGCTTTGTTAATATCATAGTATGCATGGTTATCTTGCTTTATTTGACAATTTTAGAGAAAGAAAAGAGTGGATTCTTCGAAGCAAAGATTAGTGATAGAATTGATCAATAGTGGACTAAATCAAATGTTAATTGCAATACCAAGTAAATTCATAAAAACAAAATGCACCTTTCTTTTTCTATAAACAACAGTTTGGTGAAGTTTCCGGGAAAAGTAAGTTATCTCTTTTTAGAGATATTACCTTGGCAAAAATAAAAAAGATTGCTTTAACATTGGTAAAATATTTTTTAAATTAATTAATAATTAAATATAAAATGTTTATCTTCAGAAGTACTTTTTTAAAAACTATATTTGAGAAAAAGTATTTTTTGAATCTCTAAGGTAATTTGATTAAATTATCTTTATCTATTACTCATCTTTATTTGATGCTTCTCTTTCTTGCACTATATTAAATATCTTTCATATTTATTATTAAGGATAAAAGTGTAAAGAAATAGCTAATTATGCATTGATTTTGTAAAATAATACGTATTAAGGAACTTCTATTTTTTGCAACCACGCAAGAACGATAATTAATTAGGAATGGAGGGAGTATAAGTTAGAACAAAAAGCACGAATTTCAGTAGAATATAGTGCCTGTTTGGCCATGATCGAGAATTCTTCCCCTTTTTTAATCTTTTTTTACTTTATTCCAAATACAAATTATTACAAATTCTACACCTAATAGGTGTTTGTTCATGAGAATTCCAAATATAACTTTGAATTTGAAAAAGTAAAAACAAGTATTTTCACTCCCATTTCTCTTATATAAATTTAAAAATAATTTCAATTTATATTCATGATCAAACACAATTTTAACTCTAATCTCGACTCTAAAATTTTGAATTCCATGACAAAACACCTATTAGGTGTAGAATTTGTAATAATTTGGAAAAGGAAGTCTTTTTTTCTTTTTTCCAATCTTCTTTATTCAGTTAGTGGCAACAGTTATTTTACATTTTTTTTTGTTAAAAAGGAAAGTTGCAATAGTTCGAGGTCGTTTGGTTGGGAAGACCTTATCTCAGGAGTAATGATCTCAAAATTAGCTATTTCAGATTAGTTATTGTTGGTGTAATAACACAAATAATATAAATTACAGTTGAAAATAAACGAACAAAGTGAATAAATAAATATCCAGCTAAGGCAAAACTATCTCGCTCTCTTTAAGGAGATTTAACATTACCGCAGTATAATCTATACCAATTCAGCAGTATCTCTTGTCTTATCCCTTATAAGATACAATAATCAAACAATATCGTACAATTCAAGTGACTCCAAATTAATTAAAGAGTCCAAAACTTCGCCAAAATAACATCTTCTTTCAATATATAGTTACTCTCTTTTTGTATAGTGAATATTATTAAAGACTTAAAATGTTTCTTTATCTCAACTCTCTCTTTCGCAACAATACATAATACTTCTTATCTTTTTCTCTCTTTCCATTTATTTCAACACAAAACGAAGACATCCTTTATATTAGTGTTGGATTCTTCCACAAATAAATGACAAGTCACTTGAGATGGAGTAAGCAATTAGTGAAAAAAACATGTCACATGGTGGTTACATAAGTTACACCAAAATAATTAATCACGTTCTTGTCAATTAATTCTTACTAATATAAAATGATAATGTGGTGAGTTATAAGAATAATGAAATCACTTTCTCCACTTCATGCCTACTAATTATCATGTACTTTAATATTTTTATTTTAATAATAAAACATACCAATACTCCTCTACTCATTTTAATATTAAAGCAAGAGAGTATTTCACCAAATTAGTTAAAGGTAGACTATTATGCATAATGAAGTGCTCTGCATTGAACTTCCACTCAGTAAAATAGTAACCTTTATTTTAGAATCAGTAGTGGTGTCAGACTTAAATTACGACTGCTTAAGAAAAATAAAGTATTACTGTTTACACATAATAATAATAAAGGTGTTGACATAAACTTTAACAGACAAAACTTCACGTTCATGTGCTATTTCATTTTTTATATGTGTTTTTGAGAATAAGCTTTATTTTCATAGGAAACGACTTACCTTCACACTCACATAGGTGAAATTTGACAAGGGTGGTCTTATAATTTCAACATCTCACTCATACAAGATACAAAATTTCATTAAGAGTTCTTAGATTCAACCTCCACAAATTATTATAGAAAAATAAAGTAACCATCGACAGACACCTAAAGTTGCAGCGATCTTTCACTTTGGCACCTAAAATAGACAATGTTCATTTTAAACACCTAAAATGGGATCGAATGTGTCACTTTGACACTTTTTGTCCTGTTGGCAGCTCGCATGTAATTCACGTAGCCAAGGCGCGTTGCACCCTCATTTTTGCTGACTTGGCGTCTGATTTGGCCCCCAACGGTTATTTTTTTCTATTGTCTTATATATTCATCTTCTTCCTAAAATTTAATCCTAAATTCTCAAATCTTTTTATTTTTTATTTTTTATGTCTATCCAAATTCTACAAATTATTTGTATTTGATTTCTTCTTCATCTTTTTTTTTCATATTTTTTAACTGAGCTCGACAATGTCGAGCTCATCTTTCATTATTTTTTATGATAAATATTTTTGATATTGTAAGTGTGGTCATGAAGCTCTATTAAAGACTTCTTGAACTCAACAAAATTCAGATCGTAGATTTTTTACTTGTAAAATTTCAAAAGTAGTTGATTAATTATTGACTTGTAATTGTTTTGTAATTGTGGTCTAGCTTTTATAGAAATTGGATGGATGTGATTACTTTGATTGGTATGAAGAATGACACCCTTCACAAACAAATCGGGTAATTTAGGGTTTGCTGAAGAAAGTCAAGGCCTTTGAAGAGAAACAAAATCAAGCAAGAAGTTACTACATTGTTGGCGTTATTGCCACTGGTTTGGTGTTGTTGGAACCATGGATATTCAAGCCTAATTGCTGAAATTTTTGTGGTGGTGTATTTGCTACTGATTTGGTGTTGTTGGGCACATGGATATTCAAGCCTAATAGTTGTACTGTTTTGATGTGTATTTGGCTGCTATTTAGGTACAGTTTTTGTATAATCTTGGCCATGAAACATTTCATCCTTTTAATGAAATTTGGTCTTGACCTTAAATATTCTTAGAAATAAAGTTTATTACTGAACTTTTCATGGTCTAATTGCTACTGGTACAGTAAAATTGTTGTTAAAGTAGACAGGCAACAGAACAAAGTTGCACCAAAATCACTTTCTTATACATGATTCACATTGAGCTCAAACTAATATCAATACAACTTCATAAATATGCTTCAAATTGAGCCCAAACCTACAGATAGTCAACTTCATAAATATGCTTTAAATTGAGCTCAAAGTAACATCCAAAAATAGCTCTATATTGAGTTCAAAGTTTGCATAATTTATATTAACAGACTTCAAAATCTAAGCAACTAATTGTTACTGCTATTCATTACTAGCAGATTCAAAGGAAAAACTGAAACTAATTATTTGTTTGATACTCCAAATCATAGAACAAAATACACACATAATCAACATGAAAAACTTCTTCTTGGCTACTATTTTTTCTTCTTTTTGTTTGCCATCTGCTGCAACTGATTTGTGGTAACAGAATCTCTGTTTTTCCATCTCAAGCCTCTAGGCTTATAACTAAGATCTACTCCTGTAGAATTTGCATCCTTGTAAGTTGCACCAGTTTGTATATTTTTTGGCTTGATGTCCCTGGCTGCTTTTTGAGAAAAAAAATAAATAATATTTTTAGTATATTTACTTAGCCATTTACTTTTTTTTTTTTAAGAAATAAAGTTGAAATAAACTTACATTCAGTATTTGGGTGCCTTTTGCACTTGTAAAGATCCCAAATTCAGCATTCTTAGTCATTTTTTATCCACTTTCTCCAGCATCTTCTATACCTACAACTCTTCCTCTTTTTTGTCCAACATTTTCAGTTCTTATAGGATATAGTTAACTCTTAATTTCTTGTGTAACAGAAATTGTTGTATCACCAAAAAAAGTTGATCCTGCAGTTTTCTTGAAGCTCCTAACTCTGTTTGTATCAACATAAATTGTTGTTGAAGATGCAGCTTGGCTTGAACATTTTGGTACATGTTGACTTGAACTAGATTGTGCTGATTTTTTTGTGGATATCAGTGCAGTTTGGTTTGAGCTTCCGGATGACTACTTCCTTGAGAACTTTGACCAGTAAACTTGGTCCCTTGTGAATTTGGATCAGGAACCTAAAATTTAAACATAATGGTTAATATATAGAAAATGAAACATGAAAATAAACTTTTAAAATCAAATGTAATGTGATTGTTTTACCTTGCAATATCTTTTGTTATGGCCTTGTTGATGGCACTTGAAACATGTTACTTATGTTCCTTTTTTGGACATCTATTCATATTCCTTTTATGGTTCATCTTAGTCCTTTCTTCTATTTTTTGCAGGCCTACCAAGCATTTTCTTAGGTTCGAGAGGCTCAATTTTTGGATTATTTGTTTCAGGCCACATCTTCATATTGGATATTGGTTAGATAAAGTGACTACAAGCCTTCATAAAAATTTTCTTCTTATACCAATGCTCCACATAAGATTCAGGCTCCTCTTTTATATGATACAATGTATAAATAACATGTTGGCAAGGAATGTCTCTCAACTGCCAAGTTCTACAGGTGCAAGTCCTACTAGTCAAGTTCAATGTATGCTTATACTCCCCTTCTTCAATCTCAAATCCAACATCAGCATTCCAAAGCACCTTGCAAGCCCTAGCCCTGTTCTTATTCTCCTCCAATATAAGTCTAGCCATAGGTGAAATATCACATATCCAAGTGTTGACGAACTTAATCATATCCACTGTTCTAGTCATTATTTTTCTCCTAATTTCCTTCAACATGATAATAATAGATTTATACTGGACAATATCCATGAATTAAAGATTTCACATATATTATTTTCAACAGCATCACACTTATAATCATCTCTAAAGAATGTTCTAACCCATGACTCCCTGGGATAATGCAACAAATCACCATTAAGATTCTTACCTAGCACACCAAGTTGGCTCATGTAATCAAGTTTCTCTAACACTCCAACTTAGGAAGAAGTCCCACATTGGCAAAACACAGAAGGGATGCTAGTCATATAAGTAGGCAAATCTTACTCTCTAGTGGCGCATTTTAAAGTCGTACAGGCCTGGACTCAAAGCGGACAATATCACAAGTGGGCGTTTTAAGGGGGTCTCTCGGGCCTTCATGGTTTGGGATGCCCGTCGCAGCCAAGGCCTTGAATCGGATCGTGACAAGAATGATATCAAAGTCGCTCATGTGTCAGCCCTGTCAATCTGGGTTAGAGTTCAAACTGAGTGTAAGCAAATCTCGGTAAGGAGGGCAAACCTTAGTCTTGAGTGTAGAAAAATCTCATTCGATAGGGCAAACCTCAGCGAGGATGCTGAATCCATAAGGGAGAGTGTGTGTAACACCTTAACTTAGAAAGGAGTCCCACATAAGCAAAACATAGGAGGAATGTTGGGTATATAAGTAGGAAAGTCTTACTCCCTAGTGACGCATTTTAAAGTCGTGTTGTCCTAGCCCCAAAGCAAATAATATCACTAGTGGGTGGGCTAAGGGAGATTTCTAGGGCCTTCGTGGTTTGGAATTTCCATCGCGGTCAGGGCCTTGGCTCGGGTCGTGACAGTTTCTCTCTGAACTTCACTTCAAAGCTTGTCTTGGAACATCTCCAAAACTATTTTCTGTTTTCTTCTCCCTTCCACACTTGAATCCAGTTGGACCAAATGTGTCTAGAACACCTTCTAACCTCAGCATTTAATAACAACTCAAAAACAAATGCATGAAAACCCTGCAAAACAAAAAAAAACAATTAAAGTAACTAGTAAAAAAATAAAGTATGTCAAAAAATTTACAATTAAGAAAATAGTTTACCTTCTGCATATCAGCCATCACAGTGAGACCTGCTCCAGTACACAATTGCAGATCTTCTTTTAATATTTGATAAAAAAAAGTTCAAATATACTTAATTTTCTTGTCCTTAACTATCCAAGCTATGGAAAAAATCTGATTGTTTCCATTCTTTCCAACTGCTACAAGAAGCGCAACCTTACAAGCACCCTTTAAGAAACATCCATCAAACCCTATAATTCTTCCGCATCTTTCTGTTCACCTTTTCTTCATACATCCAAGCAAACATAAAAATACACAAATAGATTTTTATCTGGGAAAATCTTACTGTCCATTCTCAGCCAAACAGAACTATCATGATTAATTTGTTTTATCATCTCAACATAATTACATAATCTTGGAAACTCCATGTTTCAATCTCCCCAAAGACTCCTTTAGAACCTATAACTTTGTGTTATAACAGATAATTCTACCCACATACAATCGCAGTTTCTTCTTACACAATTTTTTTATTTCCCAAATCCTCAAAGATGATTGTTTAATTATTTCTTTCCTAAATCTGTTGGCAACATACTTTGTTACACATCTTGTTCTTATTTGTTGTAGTACACTTATGTACTGGATTATAATTTGTTATCAAGAAATTATCTGAATCCTTGTCAACAGCATCATAACACAATCAACTGTATTTTTCTTGAATTTACATTTAGCCCTCACTCTATGAGCTTCATTAGGTTTTAAAATAATCTAAACTTTGTTTTCTACTGTATACCTTTTCAAAGTTTTTCTGAATTTTTTAGGACCATTAAAAATCATACCAAGTTCAAAAATAGCAAAATCACACTCATCATCGTACCTAATTTTACTACTACTTCTTCTTCTTGGTAAATCAACAACCCACAATAGCATCCTCAACTAACAAATCAGTGCTATCAACGTTTTCACAGTCTGAACTATCAATGTACTCTTCATCACCTTCTAATCTGCTATCATATCTATATTTTTTATTTCTATCAAGGTATTGAAAACCTTTGTCAATACTAGCTTCACCAATTGAAGTTTTTCAGGTGCTTTTGACTTTCTTCTAGGATTTATTTTACTTCTACTTTCAGCCCTAAAGGCTGTCAACTCTTCATCAATGTCTGAACCATCCTCATCAGGAATTTTACCTCCACCTGATTTCTCACTAGGCAGATCTATTTCATTTTCATCCAAATCTGAATTAAGCCCCCTATCCTCATTACCATCACTACCTATACCATCTTCAGAAAAGGTATTACACTGTGGCCATTCTACAAGACAAAAAGGGTTGACCCAACCTCTAGATCATCATCAATGGCATGCTCAACAAATACATCAACTTCATCATCATGTTTTAAGTCTTTCATAAAGTCTAACAAGTGTCTATCACTAGTAATTTGAACTAAATCACCACCATCTATTTGTTGACATTAAAATCCCTTCACCGTTCTGTACCTAAGATCATTGGTGTAGGAAAGAAACTCAACAATACTGAATTGGTCTTTATCAATAGCAACAGCAAAGACATCTAATTCATATTTATAAGTAGGGTTAAGGTCGGCTAAAACAGTCCCCCCCCCCCCCCCCATGATGAAAATAAGTTAAAATAAAGTTATCCATAATATTTTCTTCAAAATCCCCAAATATTCTGAAAAGCAAAGAAATACCCAAAAAACTCTTAACTTTAGAATTGTCAAAATAACCCTAAATCAGTCAAATTCTCAGAAAAATCTACACTTTATAACTAAAGTATCCCAAAATATAAAGAAATTAGAAATATATTATTGAACTTTTCAAAAACTTTCAAAAATTCCTAATTGAAATCACAAAAAAATTCTAGATACAAGGACTACTCAAACACTTATATTGTTATCAACAAGCACACCACATGTCAAGAAATATGAAGAAAAAGAAAAGTTCAGTAGACCTTCAATATCTTCAATTTCGTCAAGAAAATCACATTTCACATTCGATTTTGAACCTGACGTAAATAAAAAAGCATCAAAACTTGATTGCAAGCAAGATACCTTTAAAATATACGATTAGTAGTTAGTAACCACTTAGGATCTATGTAAAATCGAAGCAAAATCGAAGAAAAGTTGAAGAAAACTCACCAAGGTTTTCATATGGTTCAAAATTGAGAAATGGGTAAATGACCCATTTTTTCTCTTTTCCCCCTTTTAGATTTAGTTATTATGATGTGGCGTAGAAAATGACGTGGCCCTTTTTAATTGGTGCTTTAAATTCACCTGAAAATGTGTGTTTACACGCTCCAGATATATTTTAAAATATGGGCAAAAAGTGTCAAAGTGACATATTTGATGCCTATTTTAGGTGTTTAAAATGAACATTGTCTACTTGAGGTGCCAAAGTGAAAGATTGCTGCAACTTTAGGTGTCTGTTGATGGATTTGACCTACAAAAAATTCAGTCACATCATAATAGTGCATTTACAAACAAGTCATCATATAATTTATTTTTTTCATTAAACCTAGTTATAGATTCTCTAGTCCCCAAGTTGAATTTTTCATACATGACTCATTTATAGGCTTTATTTCTCCTTCTCAATGTGTTCAAATCCTTTAACTTGTCAAGGTCTTTGTGTAAATCTGCAAGACTAACACAATTGGGATACCACTAATTAATATGCTCTCTCAACATTGTATTTTCTTCTCATGAATTTGAATTTACTGTTACAATAGCACTATTAAACTCTCTCAATATATTGGTGCTATCATAACAGCTAAAAATTAGATAAACTAATTTCTGAAAATATAGTGATTGATCAATTTCTTTTTTACTAGTTTAAATAATTAGTTCAACCTTAATAGTAGAGTTACCAAATAATAGTTTGATATTTTCATCCAACAAATAACAGTAGGTTTTTTCATTTGCATCAGAAACACCTTTAAAATATAGCAGGATTTTTTAAGTAAACTAAGTCACAATTTTCTTTTCAATTAAATATACTCGATTTGCTTGTACATGTTAAGTACTTTAACTGCATACACAATTTCAAGTCAAGTGCAATTATCCACCTATTTGCTAGAAATTTTTTTTTATTTGTCACACCGTTTTTACATATTTGAATTAAAAGGAGTTGTATAGCTAATACAATCAACAAAATATACTTCACGATTTTTTCACCATAATGTGACATGCCAAGAAAAGTTTATCACATAATTTAAATATTTTTCATTCCTAAAACGAAATTTATCTCACCACATATTTAATGTCTATATGGTACTCAATTTTTTCATTCATTTGACAACATGTATGTTAGAATTAAAAACATAACTCATGCAAATAAATAACGAGTCATTTACTTCAAGATTAATACATGCATTTGTAACACTTTCTTTTTTGTTTCAAAATATTCTCAAAAATTAAAAATTCTCATTTCTAACGATAATATTTTCTCTCATTTCATTAACCTCCATTATTTAATTTCAAAAATTTAATAAAATCAAATACATGAAAAGTACTATCACTTATTTATGAAAAATAGTAAATAAATTTTTTTATCTTTCTTCTGCAATAAGTAGATTTTACTTTATCTTTTCTTCACTTGAATTGAACAAGTGTAAAAATACTTTATTTGTCTATTTCTTTCTTCTTCTCTTGAAGAGATCTGCTGTTGTTGATATGTTGAGTGCTCCCATCTTGATATCCACAACTGTAACAAAATATGAATATCCTTAAAATTATTAGTGTAATATACCACAAATAATATAAAATACAGTTGAAAATAAATGAACAAATTAAATAAATAAATATTCAAGTTGAGGCAAGGATATCTCGCTTTCTTTAAGGAGATTCAAGCTCACTGCGACATAATCTACACCGACCTGGCATTATGTCTCTTGACTTGTCCACCTAGGATACAACAATTCAATAACATCGTACAACTCAAGCAATTCTGAATTAATTGAAGAGTCCAAAACTCTACCAAAATAACATATTCCTTCAAATAATTACTGTCTTTTGTATAATGAATATTGTTGAAGAATTAAAATAATTGTTTGTCTCAACTCACTCTTTCACAATAATACAATATAATACTTCTCATCTTTTCTATTTTTCATCTATTTCAATACAAAGAAACGGACATCTTTATATAGATGTTGGAATTCTTCCATAAACTGTTGTGTTCAATATCTTCGAGTACAAAAATTTGTATTTAGGCACAACAACTTCAACACAAGTTCAAGTCTAGAAAAAAGAACACCTGTGAAGATATACAACACCTTCAACACAAGATCAAAAATGATTTATCCAAGAAGTGTGTTATAATTTCAGAAATAAGATGAAACAGAAAGTTAAAGTCAAGTCCTCCGAATTCACGAAGTGTCCTTAAGAAAATAATTTTTCTCAAGTACCCGAGGTTATGAAATTTTTCTCCCAGGATAAAATAGTTTTCAATCCAACAATAGTGGTACCTCAAATTTTTGGATTCTTCGAACTCACTCAACGATTAGATGATCACGCAGAGTATTTTATAAAACAAGAAATGTTTTATTGCAGAAAAATTTTTGTACCTAAACCTGTGGATAAATACAGGTTTATATAGCCATTAGGTGCCTCTTCTGAAAATAGGCAATGGTTCATTCGAAAAGATGTGTCCTTTGAAACAGTCATGTCTGTTCATCGAATCAGTATGTCTTTTTACTAGACAATCATATCTATCTGAAAAAACACCTCTTTTCTCGAATCAATATGTCATTTCTTCGAAGAGTTGCCTTCCAAAGCAGCATTTCGCATTCTGCAGCTGTTTTGCACTGCATGCATGCACGTTAATGGAGGTTTAAAAACTACAAACAAAACTAGTTGCATTTTTTCGTTGGTTTTTTGGACTGTTTGAATAAATTTTTTCCAAAAAGATAAATCTCATCGATCGATCATTTTCCTAATTCAAATCCAAATTTGAAGTTGAAGCCGAAGCCAAAGCCGAAGCCGAGCTGAAGCCGAGCCAACCGAGCGATGACGACAATGGCGCGAGGCACCTCTCGGTTCTTGCCTCACTTGCCATGTGGAGTAAGTGTTCCTTATTATAAACACTTGAAAGTTTCCTTCTCCCACCAATGTGAGAGAATTATTGGACTTTTCAATTTTAATACACTTTCTATTTTTGAGTGGTATCTCAATTCTTCCCTCCACTTGGTTCCTCCATTTTCCATTCAAACCCTTAATCTAGAACCCAACAATACCCCACATGAATGAGGAATGACTATTTTTTTATAAAATTTTACATACAAGTATATGATCATCAAGTAAAGACTGATTGCATTTAGATAAGTGGGTTTTTCTTTGAACTTTTAATAGTGAACAAGCACTCGGTTAATCAGTAGATTTGATATATTTAAACCATCAAGATTTAATGTACACCTAGACAACATATGTCACACAATCAACCTTTTACCATTTATGGTTCTTACGGTTTTATTTGTTTCAGCCATGAACACGTCCCGGTCTCATGAGAGCATAGAGAATAGGCATTTACTAACATTTGCCCTCACATAGGTGATTTATAAACACTCAATCCTGTAGATTAAACTATTTGATTAAATCTGTAAAATTTAGATAATCGTTAAAAGACTTTACTCTATAAGTCTTATCCTTGTTTACTAAACATTGTCTACATTATGAGAATAGGTTGGATATATTGACAATGTTGAACCTGTCAGACACAACTTTGTTTGATCTCCTTGAACCTAGATGTTGGGATCTCCATTCTACTAGGTAGAGTTACCGCCATGCTGACTTGTCCTAGGCCGTAAACCCATTCCCTTGGATGTCCTCTCAACTCCTTCTCTATATAGGCCTTTTGTAAGTGGATCCGACACATTATCCTTTGACTTCACCTAGTCAACAGTGATAATTCTACTAGAGAGAAGTTCTCTAATGGTATTATGTCTCCATTTTATGTGATGAGATTTACCGTTGTACATATTGCTCCCCACCTTACCTATTTCTGCTTGGCTATCATAGTGTATACATACTGGTGCCACTGGTTTGGGCCAATAAGGAATATCTTTCAAGAAATTTCAGAGCCATTCTGCTTCTTCACCGGCTTTATCCAATGTGATAAGCTCAGATTTCATTATAGAGCGAGCAATACATGTCTTTTTGGATAATTTCCAAGAGGTCGTTCCTCCACCGATAGTAATTACATATTCACTTGTGTATTTTACTTTATTTGATTCAATGATCCAATTTGCATCATTATATCCTTCAAGTACCGCGGAATATTTATTATAAGGCGAAGCATAGTTTGGAGTGTATTTAAGATACCCCAAAACTCTTTTCATTGCCATCCAATGTGTTTTACTGGGATACTTCGTGTACCGACTCAACTTACGAATAGCACATGCTATGTCTGGTTGTCTATAATTCATTATATACATTAAACATCCCAACACTCTTACATACTCCAATTGTGAGTCACTTTTACCTTCATTCTTTTGAAATGCAAAGCTCATGTCCAATGGAGTCTTGGCAATACCAAATTCCAGATACTTGAATTTGTCGAGTACCTTTTTAATGTAATAAGACTGTGGCAATACCAACCCTTGTGGAGTTCTATGGATTCTTATTCCTAAGATCGCATCCGCAACTCCGAGATCTTTTATATCAAACTTGCTCTCGAGCATTCATTTCGTAGCATTTATGTCAGAAATCGCTCTACTGATGATCAACATGTCATCAACATACAAACAAACAATGACTTGGTAATTTGGAGTGTCTTTAATATAAACATATTTATCACATTCATTTATATTGAACCCGTTTGCCAACATGGTTTGGTCAAACTTTGCATGCCATTGTTTAGGTGCTTGGTTTAGTCCATAAAGTGACTTAACAAGTTTACACACCTTAATTTCTTGTTTCGGAACCACAAAACCCTCGGTTGTTTCATGTAAATTTCTTCCTCCAATTCTCCATTTAGGAATGTTGTTTTCACGTCCATTAACATCCAAATTGACGTTATCCTTATTACAGACGAGTATCTATCAAAATAATCCAGGTCTTCTTTCTGTTTGAAGCCTTTTACTATAATTCTTGCCTTGTATTTGTCAATAGTACCATCCGCCTTTATTTTTCTTTTGAAGATCCATTTAGAACCTAAAGGTTTATTTACTAGAGTAAGATCAATCAATTCTCATGTATGGTTGCTTAAGATTGAATCAATCTCACTATTGACTGTCTCTTTCCAAAAGGATGAGTCTGACGACGACATCGCTTCTTTAAATAATTGAGGCTCATTTTCTAAGAGAAATATTATAAAATTTGACCAAAAAAAAGTTGACATTCTTTGACGTGTACTACGTCTTGGATTTTCATCATTATGTACATCCTCAGTTGGTTCATCTCGAGATCATTTGGACCCCCCACTACACTGTTCATGTCTAATTTTATATGGATAAATTTGTTCAAAGAATTCAACATTATCTAATTCAATTATCGTATTTTCATTAATATCCGGATGTTTGAATTTATGAACCAAAAACCGACATGCTTTAATACTTTTAGCATATTCTATGAACACGCAATCTACCGTCGTAGGTCCTATCCTTATTCTTTTAGGCATAGGAACTTGGACCTTCGCTAGACACCCCTACACTTTGAAATATTTCAAGTTGGGTTTTCTTCTTTTTCATTTTTCATATGGAATTGATTGTGTCTTACTATGGGGCACTCTATTGTGTATTCGATTAGCTTGTAAGTATAGCTTCCCCCACAAGTTTGCGGTAAATCAGAACTTATTAGTAAGGCGTTCATCATTTCCTTCAAGGTTTGATTTTTCCTTTCTGCAATTCTATTAGATATAGGGGAATACGAGGCCGTAGTTTGATGGAAAATTCCATTCGCTACACATATTTGCGTAAAGGGAGATTCATATTCTTCGCCCCTATCACTTCTTATTGTTTTTATCTTCTTCTCTAACTGATTTTCAAGTTCTATTTTATATTGGTTAAATGCATCTATTGCTTCATCCTTACTATTTAGCAAATAGACATAATAGTATCTAGTGCAATCATCAATAAAAATTATAAAATACTATTTTTCACCACGAGATGGTGTTGACTTCATATCACAAATGTTAGTATGGATTAAGTCTAAGGGATTGAAATTCCTTTCAACGGACTTATACGGATGCTTAGTATATTTTGATTCCACACACGTTTGATATTTTGATTTATTGCACTTAAAGTTTGGCAAAACTTCTAAGTTAATTAATTTTCGTAATGTTTTGTAATTGACATGTCCTAATCGTTCATGCCACAAATCATAAGACTCAAGCAAGTAAGAAGAAACTGAACTTTTATCGATTTCAACATTCATTACATTCATTTTGAATAGGTCCTCAGTAAGGTAGCCTTTTTCTGCATACACTTCTCCTTTACTAAGTACAATTTTTTCGGAAACAAATACACATTTAAATTCATTTCTGTCTAGAAGTAATATAGAAATTAAATTCTTCCATAACTCCGATACATACAGGACATTGTTCAAAGTTAATACTTTGCCTGATGTCATTTTCAGGCAGACTTTTCCTGTTCCTTCAACGTTTGCAGTTGCAGAGTTGGTCATATATATCTTCTTTTCCCCTTGAGATAGAGCAAAAGTAGCAAATAATTCCTTATTAGCACAAATGTGGTGGGTGGCACCGAAATCCATCCACCATTCTCGAGGATTTACCACCAAGTTCCATTCAGACAACATGACACATAAATCGTCCATTTCTTTCTTGGACTCAGCCATATTTACTTGGTCCTTATTTTTTCCTTTCTTTGGGGCACGATAATGTGTTGACTTGTGGCCAATCTTGCCACAGTTAAAGCATTTTTTTCTTGAATTTCTTCTTAGGTTGATTGTTTTCCTGTCCAGCTTTCTTTCGCTTTTTGGAGTTGTTGTGGTCGTCTTCTACAATATTTGCTCCACTTATTGCAGAATTTCCTTTCGACCTTCTTTATGTAGATTTGTTGCCTTCTTCAATGCACAGTCTCACCATAAGATCTTCGACTGACATCTCCTTTCGCTTATGTTTCAAATAGTTTTTGAAGTCCTTCCACAACGGTGGTAACTTCTCTATTATTGCCGCGACTTGAAACGCCTCGTTCACGACCAAACCTACAATTAAGTTCATGTGAACATTAAAATTTTTTTTAATATATTTAACTAAGGTATTCATCAAAATCATACCTTCTGTGAGGAGATCGTGGATGATAACTTGCAGTTCCTGGACTTGCGACACAACAGACTTGTTGTCAATCATTTTAAACTCCAAGAATCTTGCAACGAAGAACTTTTTGGTTCCCGCATCCTCAGTCTTGTATTTTCTTTCTAGCGCCCCCGCAACTCCTTTGTCGTTTTCATACCACTATACACGTTGTATAATTCATCTTGGAGGCCATTTTAGAATGTAATTCCTGCATAGAAAATCTGAGTGTTTCCACTTCTCTATAACAATAAATTTCTCCTGGTCCAAAGTTCCTTAGGGCACCTCAGGGACTTCTTCACATGTAAATCGTTGAAGACATAAAATTGTAAGGTAGAAGAACATCTTCTGTTGCCGCCTTTTGAAATCTACACTCGTGAATTTTTTGGAGTTTCTCCGCTGGTGCCATTGCTGGCGGAGCATTCGTACGACTCGTTGTGGCAACATTAGTTGCTGCCACAGTCATTGCAGCATCATTCACTTGACCGTCAGTAGTCATTTTCCTGTTACCACACAGTAAATTTAGTATATCAAAATACTATTAATAAAGTTGCATCAACTTTAAACACCCCTTGTTTATAGTTTAACGATGAAGTTTTTATGACTTCCAATCGTCAATCGAGTGATCTTTAACTTGCGATGAAGATTTTATTTCTTCAAACCACTAGTTAAGTTCAAACGAAGTAGAAAGCTTAAAGCTTTAATCTCCATAAACTAAGCAATACAGATTTCAAAATTTATTTCCTTAAGATTGTTGTGTTCAATGTTTTAGGGTACAAGAATCTGTATTTAGGCACAACAATTTCAACACAAGATCAACAATGATCTATCCAAGAAGTTTGTTTTAATTTCAGAAATAAGATGAAACAGAAAGTTAAAGTCAAGTCCTCCGAATTCACGGAGTGTCCTTAAGAACATAATTTCCCTCAAATACCCGAGGTTATGAAATTTTCCTCCCAGGATAAAATGGTTTTCAATTCAACAATAGTGGTACCTCAAATTATTGGATTCTTCAAACTCACTCAACGATTAGATGATCACACGGAATATTTCAGAAAACAAGAAGTACGTTATTGCAGAAAAATTTTCGTACCTAAACCTATGGATAAATGCAGGTTTATATAGCCATTAAGTGCCTCTTCTGAAAAGAGGCAATGGTTCATTCAAAAAAATGTATCCTCTGGAACAGTCATGTCTGTTCATCGAAACAGTCATGTCTGTTCATCGAATCAGTGTGTCTTTTTACTGGACAGAAAAAATATCTCTTTTCTCGAATCAGTATGTAATTTCGTCGAAAAGTTGCCTTTCGAAGCAGCATTTCGCATTCTGCAGTTGTTTCTGCACTGCATGCATGCACGTTAATGGAGGTTCAAACAAAACTGGTTGCGTTTTTTTATCGATTTTTTGGACTGTTTAAATAAAAAATCTCATAGATCATTTTTCGAATTCGAAGCCGAGCGAGTGAACGACGGCGACGCGAGGCACCTCTTGGTTCTTACCTCACTTACCATGTGAAGTAAGTGTTCCTTATTATAAACACTTGGAAGTTTCATTCTCCCATCAATATGGAAGAATTAGTGAACTTTCCATTTTTTAGTGTTATCTCAATTCTTCCCTCCACTTAGTTCCCTCCATTTTTCATTTATACTCTTGATATAGAACCAAACAAAAATATGAATAATTATTTGAGAAGGGATT